>NC_086355.1:4221212-4521212 GCF_036324505.1 Eleginops maclovinus
TGGAGTCTGGCGCCTTAGACCGCTCGGCCATCCTGACAACTGTGCCATTGACTGAACTGTACTCTACTTCAATAATAGTAAATGCTGTTTTAAGCTGTAGCTTCTTCTTTTTCAGGACAACTAAAATACGTTTTTAATATCTTATCAGCTAGTGTTAGTGGCACATTAAAGCAAAAGGGGGGTTAAACACTAACATACAACACGTTAAGCGTCTGACTTTCTAGTAAAAACGTTGATTAATAGATCAATGGTGGTTAGTGTTGGTGTTTTGAAGGGATTTGTTGACTACAAGCAAACGATATACACATGCAAGCCATATCTGATAGTCGTGAGTATCCTTACTGGTGTTTTACCATGTATAAATAGCCTGTGTGTCTCCTGAAATTTCGTTTACGGCCATACCACCCTGAACACGCCCGATCTCGTCCGATCTCGGAAGCTAAGCAGGGTCGGGCCGGGTCAGTACTTGGATGGGAGACCGCCTGGGAATACCCGGTGCCGTAAGCTTTTACTTTTATTCTTTCGACTTGTGTTTTTGAATGATTGACAACTAAATATTTAACTAAGGGTACAGTAATTATGCATTTCAATTACCCATAACTATGAACCAACATTAGGAAACATACCGTTAGATATTTTCTGTCTGGTGCAAAAGGCTTTTTGTTCTCGTGTATCACCACCAGAGGACAGTGCTCCCTCTTCAATGGAGACAATGACCTGGCTGACATACTGTGTGGATAAGATACATCACATTTAGCTGACGTTTTTATCCAGGGCGATTTACAGTAAGTGCAATAAACCACAAAGAAACAAACTCAAGCAAAGATGCAGTCGAAACAGCTAAGTTTCCAGGTACAATTTGTGTTGTTCTAAATGACAAATCGATAAGCTTGGTGCAGCATAATACCATCCATTTATTGTTTCTTGTTGTGCATTATAAAGTACAGTCTATATCCATCAATAACCAATTCATTGTCCGAACAAACAATCTGTGCTGTACTCACACACTCGCGCTACGCTGGTTAAAATCCATGCTCTTCCGGGGTCAGACACACCCAATCAGGTGACTCATACACCTGAGCCCTATAAAACACCCTATGGCACACACAGTGAATAACACCGGGTCTGACAGTTAAAACCCAAACTCTTACAGGAAGTATTCAAGCTAACTGAAGTAGTTGTTTATGCTTTTATTTTGAAGGCGGGTTTTGGCACCTGTTGATTTAGTATAGGTATTGCATTATTGGAAATAAACTGCACACAATGACTTTCTTACCTGGACTTTGGATCTTTTTGCCTGCGTAAGATTTTCTAGTTTCACATTTTAAAATATATATTTTGGATAAAAATAAAGGTCCAGAAAACGCTTGTAATTTTGGTCTTTTGATTTGATTTTGTTAACTTAAACACCATAGAATTTCCTAACCATATACAACAGTACTGAGTACCATTACTGGTGTTTAACCAAGGGGCAACCTCCGGGGTTGAGCAGTGAAACATACGGAAATGCCAAAAACTGCAGCTCATCGAATGGCCGCGTGGCCTGGCTCCAAAACGGAGCAATTTACATTACGAGCTTCATTATGGCTCTTCACAATTATGCAAACACCAGGTAAGAAGCAGAGACACTTTCAAATATTTTTAAGAGTTTTTATTCAAAATATGACATTATATTTTAATTGTATCTAAATATAATTTTTAAATAATATAAATAATACATTATTTATCCAATTATATCAACAAAGTGTATTAACAGCACTTTTTTAATGTATTATTACTAATTATTTTAATTAATTACATTAATTAAATATATGTTATTATATATGAATAAATCAAGCAATACAATATCATTTATAAATAACTATTATAAATATACAAATATAATGTGATAAATAAAAAACATTTCAACAGCAGGAAAAGCATTTGAAAACAGAAACATATAGTAGTGCGCAAAGTGACATGAGATGAGGAAAGGGCACAGGTGAGGTAAAGTGTCAATTGATATTCCTCTTCTCCAGTTCCTTGTCCACCACACTTTTAAAGTGCTCAGAACTGTTATATACCACACCTTCAAAACCAGATGTAGTCGATTTGTTCGTAGCAGGGCAAAATGTAAAAATGGTTCTGGCTGCTTCCAGACGTTTTCTCTTTTTAAAAAGGCGTGTACCTCTTCCGTTGGCCACCACACTGGAGAGACTTGGCAAGCCCCACAGGGCCTCTGGGGATTTGCTATCATATTTTAAAGGGGGGTCGGGGGTTATACGGGGAAAAGACCGACGCAGGACCGCCCAAAAACCTGAGGGACACCCTGTGGGGCTGAATCATCAAACCCGGGTGCGCTGAAACTGGGGGGGGTGCTGTAGCACGCACACATTTTTCCCTGGGGGGGCCCAATGCAAGGCCCGGGTTTTTTAAAAGTCCAACCTGCAAATGTATAAAACACAAAGACAAATATACAAGGTCTTTAAACCCTTTGCTCTCCACAAAAAAACCAAGTAAGTGTTTAACAGCTTCCTCCCCTTCTCACCACGCCTTTTCCCCAAAATGGTAGGCTGCTCTACTGCATTTGAGTCTGTCGGGGCTATGACCGGCAAGCAAGGCTCAACAACATGTCGGGTGGGTTTGGGTTGCTTACCGGCCTTATTCCTTTTTCTCCCCCTGGTAAAAATTTAGAGGGACTTGCTTTAGGGGCAGCGATGGGAGCCCAAAATTATCGCCCCCCCCCAAATCGTTCAGCATCCCGTTGAAACCCCCTTTTTATAAAAGCATACTTTGGGGGAAGGCAATGATTGAGGGGGCTTTTCGGGCACTTGAGGGGGTTTTAAACAAGGGGTTCCCGCCCCCTGTGCTCCTGAGGGTAACTCACCACCAAACTTTGTTCTAGCCGCGCTCCCGGGGGTGTCACCCAGCAAGGGCCAACAGGGTACCCCCCTACTCATATTTTTTGAAAAATTTGGGGGCCTCTCTCATGCCATCAGAAAACCCGCGGGGCGACAATTTTCGCCTGGGTCGACTGCCGGGTGGGGTCCGTCATCTCCCACTCCAAAACCAGGCCATGCCTCCACTTCCTCTATCCTGCGAGGGAAACCGCTGGGTCCAAAACCCTGCAAGGGGGCGGGCCCCCCCTTCACCCTCGGCTTGAGACCGGCTTCCCACGCGCTGCATTTCCTCCTCCGACACGCACCCCCCCACACCAGTCCTTCTCTCTTCACCCCCCCACCCCCGCGGTCCCCCCCCGGGGGGGGGCCCCGAATCCCCCCCCTTGGCGAGGGTAACCCCATGAACGGGGGTTACCCCCAGGTCCCTGCACTTGATGGGGACATGGGGGGGCCAGCGGAAACAAATCCCAAAAAACCGTTCGACTCCCTTGTGGGGGTTTTTTTGTCCCGGGGTCAACGGGCCCGTTACTCAAGTCCCCCCCCCGGGTGGGAAAAGCTCTTTTTTCCGAAGCCAAACCCCCCTCACCAACCTCCCACTTGCTGCCTTTGGTCGGCAGGGGTTCTTCCGCCATTGAAAAGTACAAGGGCAACTATCACGACGATTCCTCCATTGGGGGAGGGCCCCCATAATCACGCTACCGTCCATGGGGCCCCCCACAATGTTTTGGGGAAAGGGTGCGGGGAGCCCCCGGGGCCTTTTAACGAGCCGTACAGGACGCAGGGCGGCATATTCTCAACCTCCCCGGGCCAGCTCCATAAAGTCTTATCTTTTCGCCCCCTGCCCTTTGTCACTCCGAATGCCCCAAACCCCGGGGATCAATCACCTCGAGCCTTCTTTCCCCTTTTCCCCTTAAATCCTTCCGGGCCCCTCCACTCCCCCATTAACCAAGCCTCAAGGGTAAATCCAACCACCTCATCCAAGGGGCCGGGCCCCTTGACTCCACCTCCCATACCTTTTTAAGGTCGGTTCTTCAACGCTCTCTCTCCACCTATTTGCTTTGTTAAAAAGGGGGCCAAAGCCACCATCCCAAGTTCAGGTTCGCCGCTTCCCGCTCTCACAGGGTCAAGTGTGACAACCGGGCCACGGCCGGCAAGAGACTGCTGCTTTGTGTGAATTTCTCCCACCCTGTTTTGTATGGAAAAACTGAAACCCCTTTTCGATCCACCGGGCATTTTCCTTCCGTTCCCTTTAAAGACATAACCACTTCAAAGCACTGTGGGTTCTGATACATGGGGGGGGCCACAGGGGGCATTTTTAAACCCCACTATCAATCCCCCAAACAGTCGTTGAGAGTTACCATATTTTTCCCCTTCCTTTTAAAAAGGGACTTCCATAAAGGGGGCTTTAGGGGGCCTTCTTTGTTAGGCATTGTTTTTGTTTTCCAGTGATCACTTTGAGTCCCCCCAGGAAGGGGGGGCGCTCACCTGCCCCACACACCTTGAGGTCAAGGGGGGGGGGTTGGGGGGTTTTCCCTTTAACAACAACAATCCTTTTTTTCCCCACATTGAGGAAGGATTGTTTTTTCACAACCCACGGGTTCACCCCCTTTTCCTGATTTTAGTCTCAGTTGTGCTGATCGACCCACCACGGAGTTCGTCACACATCACGAGTGGTTGAGCGGTAAGGGCTGGGTTTTGGGCGCAATTTGGGGGGGGGGGGGGGGGGGGGGGGGGGGGGTGGGCAGCCTTGGGGGCCCCGGTGAGCTTGTGTTTGATGTTTTTTTTGACCCACATTGGGTCCTGAGGGGAACCCAGAAACCATTGCAGGGGAAAGGGCCCCGAGGCCCGTTGTAAGTCTTTCACATTTGTCATTCAACCCGTAGTCGCACAAAACCCCACCTCCCCTTTTTTGGGGCCATCAAAACCCAAAGGAACCACTTCAGGTTTTCAAAACACCCTTCATCTCTTGATCATCTGTTAGCGCACTGGGGGGCAAAAAGGGGACTTCCAAACTTGGGAGGGCTTCATCCCCGTGTTATAAAGTCGACCAATTTGTACCCACTTTGTTGGAGGGGTTGGGAAACGGTTGATACTTTAAAAATCCCAACTTATCCTTTTTGACCGATTTCCTAAAATTTTTTGGGGTTCCCGGGGGGGATAGACTCCCCCGGGAAAGGAATGTTTGTGCTTAAAATCCAATGCTCTTTTTCCCCTCCAAAAATCTTGTCCATCAAACGTCCTCGAGTTTGCAATCCAGACCCGTTGCCACACAAAAACTCCCACTTGGGGGGTGCTTCACACCCCCCACAGGGACCCCCCCCCCCCCGGGACAGTAATGAGGGGGCCCTCAGGGGTTTGGGGGGATTCCGCTAAAGGACCTTTAAACATTCGGAGCCGATCCAGCAGGGAGGGTCCCGACCCAACCATACAATTCTGCCTTCGGGGAAGGGTTCAAGGGGAAAAAAGGGGTTGGGGGCAAGGAGGTAAGTTTTTTTAAATCACCGCAGTGTCCATCCCGGGACGGGGTTTGGCCCGGGGTTAACCCCCCTCTACACCGGGCCCCCCCTTTTCCCCCGCGCAAAAACCCCAAGCAGTCAGGTTACAAAACCCAGTATGGCCTTTTTGGGGGGTCTATAGCAGTTTGACCTGTCTCCAGGGGGGCAACGTGGGCTCCGGGACCCGGGAGGGGGTTTGGTCGGGGAGGCAAACTTGATCTTAGGTTTTCAAGCGTGCGATCTTTTTCAAAACCCTCCAGGAGATGCCCCACCCCCTGTTCTAAACCGTTTTCCAGGTCCCGGGGGGGCTTGACCCTAAGGGAATGGTTAAGGCCCAAATAAATGCCCCTTTTGATCAGCCCCACTTGCACATCGAAATGGGGGAACCCCTTTTTTGTCAGGACGCCTCCCGAAAAAACCCTAGCTTCTTCCGCCCCGCATCCACTTTTAAATTTCCCGCCACTTTGGGGGCGGCCTTTTTTTCCAAAAACGTCCCATCTCGGGAAAAGCTAGGGGTTTTTCAAGTCGCTCATCACTCAACATACTTTCCAGCTTCACCCTCTAGGGGGGAAAAAACGGCTGCTCTCTCCGTCGGGGACCACCATTCGCAGCGCTAGGGGTCGAACGGGGCCCATACTTTCCCATGAAGGATCCATCAACATCTACCTTTAGCGGCCTCCCTGGGAAAAGGGTCTCCGTGCACTTTTCAAGACGTAAGAGGGGGGTGGCAACATTTCCACATCGCGGGTTGGGGATTGAACAAAGGACAGCCAGCCGCGTCAAAAACTAATTTGGAAGTCCATCGGCGGTAGTATTTCTTTGGGGCCTTTATTTGGGGGGGGGGTCTTTTTTGGGATATTAACATGTTTTACACCAATTTGGCATCTTGACCACCCGGGTTTGTCAGAGTTTGGGTCAAAATTTAAACATTTAATTTGGGCTCATAGGTTTAGCCCCAACACTTTCTTTCACCCCCTCAGGTTTAATGTCCCTTTTTTGAGTTATTGAAAACATTTCCCAAACACCTCCATTAAACTCATTTCTCTAACCACCCTACGGCGAATTCGGGGCCCCAAACCGGAAATTTTGTTGGTCACTCAATTTACCTTGGCATCCCCCTTTCCGGAACCCCCCTTATCGTGTGGAAGGGGTTTTGGGCTCCGATAAACCCGGGGGGCGGGTTTTCTGGAACCTTTTTCCTGGTAGGACTCCCAGAAAATTTCCCCTTTAAAGGGCCGACTAAGATTGGGTTTCAAAAAAACTTAGAAACAAAATTTGGGAAGCGGTACCCCCCCCGAAAACCCGGGCCCCTTCTGGGCCGGCCCAAAGGGGGCCGGGCACCCCCCCGAAAAAGAAACGGCAACACCTCCGCTTCTCCCCCGCGGCCCACCACCTACGGAAACAACAGGGGTGGGGTGCGCTGCCAAAGGGGTGGCAGTAAAACAAGGGTCTCGAGGGACCCAATCAGCACAATTTTGGCTTTTGGGACGGAATGCACCCTGGGGGGGGAAGGACCCGGAGTTTGTGGGGGAATGGACTTTACCAGGGTCTGGGGGGGCCCCCTCACCACAGCGGGGCCGGGAACCTATTTCGGAAAAGGGTGGACTCATTCTTCCCCGGGATTGCCCAATGGGGGGCCCAGGGGGGTTTGGGGGTACTCACAACCCCCGGGTTGAGGCCGCTTTTTGGAAGTTACCCCCAGGGGACAAAGGGGGTCGCCTCCCACCCCGGGGGCGGGGGGGGAAACTCTGCGTTTGTTCTTACCCAAACCAGTTCAATAGGGCCTTCTTGGAACCCTGAAAAATCCGTAGGGGGCCCTGGGGGGACTCCTTATCTTGCGGGGAATTTTCAATGGCCCTGCAATGAGGGAGACACTTGGGGGCGTGAGGGGGAGAACGCCCCCCTGATCTAACCCGGGAGTGGGGGTTTGTTCGACTTCTGTGCTAGTCATGGTTTGGGCCAAACAAAACCCATGTTCGAACAAAAGGGGATGTCAAAAAATGAAAACGTGGTACCAAAACACCCTAGCAAAGGCCATATCGATTTTGTTATCTTTTCATGGGCCCCGGGGCCAATTTTGGACCCCGGGGTGAAAGAGGGGGATTGTCAACGACACCATCGGTGGGTGAGTTGGGCCCGAGGGGCGGGGGAACCTCCGACAGACCTGGTAACCCCAAACGTGAGTGGGGGTAAACTGGGAACTCTGGGGGACCCCGAGTCCGGGAGGGTCCGAGCCCGGGGGCCTTCAACCACACCCCGGGCAGCTTTTTCAGGCACCCTGTGGAGCGGGGGACATTGAACCAAGGGGGCGGTGTTTAAAAGCCTCTTTTTTCCCGAAGCGGGGCAGGACGTGGTCTAACCCCTTATGCCCAAGGGGGCGTAACCCCGAACCTCGGGGTGGCACCGTGGTCGGGGAAGCCGTCCGACTGAAAAAGGGCCTTCCGATACTTATCCCTGGGTTCCGCCGGAAAGGGGATCGACGGCCCAAGGGGCACAGCCTACCGGGGCCACGCAAAGCAGGGGTTGGGAGAATTTCGGAAAGCCATGGAAAAGGATTTTTGGGTGGGCACCAAATTTTTTCGGGAAAAACCCCACCCCAAGGAAGCAGGTCCCATCCAACTTTACAGTAAGGGAGGGGACGCTTGCCCTCAACAAATTTTTTTTAGGCGTGAAGGGAAACCTTTGGGAACCCCCTAATCCCCACTCCGCCCCCCTATTTTGAGGCAAGGGGGAGTATAAGGGGGAAAATTTCCAAATCCACAGGGAATCCTGGGGTATTTTAAACACCCCAATGGCAAAGCCCCGGGGGGAAAGAATCCCCCCCAAAAATGCTAAAGGGCCTGGGTTGGGGGACGCCCCGGGGTTGACACCCCTCGAAACATTGGGGGAAGTGGAAAGGGTACCAAAGGGATGGCAGCCGGGGGGGGGTTCCTCTCTTTAAAAAGGGGGAAAGGGGGTTGGGTCCCAAATTACAGAGCATCAATTACCAAACCCCCGGGGAAATTTTTACTCAAAGGTGGGAAGGAGGTCCCCCCTTTGTCCAACCTAAATTTAAAGGGAACAAGGGGGTTTTTTTCGTCCTGTGGGGGAACGAACCAGCTTTATCTCCGCAAGGATCCTGGGGGGGGCCTGGGAAGCTCTTTTCCGGTCTACAGTCTTTGTGGATTTGGAAAAGGGCTATGACCGGTCCCAGGAGAAACTGTGGGACGGGGGATAGGGGGGGGGTCTCTGTCGGGGGCCACCCAAATCTCGTCCCCCAAAGCAAGCTTTCCCGGGGGCCTGGGCGCACGGGGACCGTTTTTCCGGGGGTTGGCCTCCCCCAGGCGCCGCTCAACCCTTTTTGGGATAAAGGAAGGGTTTTGGGGGCGTATCGGGGGGGAGGGGGCATTTCGGTGGCTAAGGATTGCACCACTTTTTTTTTGCAGAGATGTGGTCCAATGGCTTCTCTCTGTGACCTTCAGCATCCGGGTCGTTCGGGGCAAGTTAAGCCTGGATGGGGTACACCCCAAAATCGGGGCCATGGTTCTGGGCGGGAAACCGAGGGTTTTCCACTCCATAGGAATGAACCTTACCCCGTAAGGAAAATTTAAATCTCGGGTTTTTTCTCGAGGGGGAACAATGGAGCGAATGGCCGGAGAAATCGAGCAGCGGACGGGACTGCTCGCTTTAAACCCCACCGTTTTGGGCAAAAGACAGCTGACCAAAGGGAAACTCTACCGGGGCCCCTTCTTCCACCCCACCTAGGTCATGAAGGATGGGGCATACCGAAAGAACGAATCCGGGTACAACGCCCCAAATGGGATTTTTCGCAGGGTTGGGGTGGCATCTCCCTTAGGGATAAGTGAAAGTTTAGTTTCCGGAGGGGCTCTATACAACCGCTCCCTTTGGTTGAAAGGGGGCCGTTATGGTTCGACCCGAGGATGCCACCTTCGCCCCCGGGGGTTTTCCGGCCTCCACTGGAAAGACCAGGGGGAGACCTAGGGCCATAGGATTTAAAATTTTTTCGCTGGGCCCGGAGCGCCTTGGGTCCCCCATCAGACTTTGATGGGCCAGGGGAAAGGGAAATTTGGGGGGCCCGGGGGAGCTTTTTCCCCCCGCGACCCGACGGAAAACGGGGGGAAAATGGATGGGTGTCCACCGGGGGGGAATAAACCCCCCCAAAAACCCCCCCCCCCCTTTTTTCTCCCTCGCACGCGGAGGTCGCTACTTGCCCCCCCCCTGAATTCCTCCCCCGAAAGACAAAAACCCTAAAGCGACCCATCCACCGCTTCCCGCCCCCCCCCTTGACCTCCTTACACCATGATCCCCCCTTTTTTTTTGGTATTATTTCCCTGGGTACATTGCCCCCCCGGGGGCACCACCCCCCCAAGGGCATCCGTGCGCTCGGGGGTCTCTCCGGGGGTCGGGCTCCACTATCCCTTACCATTTTAATTGGTCTCAAGCTGCATCTTCCCCCACATTTTCATTTTGGGTAAAGGGCCCCCACAGACCACCATCCCAAATTCAGGTTTGCCGCTTCCCGCTCACACACGGTCACATGGGGAAACCTGGGCCCGGCCCGCAAGCGCCCAGTTTGGGTTAATTCCACCCTGTTTTAGGGGAAACGAAACCTCACTTCTCCCCCTGGGGTACTTTCCTTCCTCTTTTAAGGACTAACCACTTCAACCAGGGGGGTTTGATTTACGAATGGGGCCACAGAGGGCAGCTTAAATCCCCACAGCACAATCACCACCCAAAATTGTTGTGGTTACACAGTAGTTCTTCTTTCCGGGTTTTTCAAGGGGGGCACCGTGATCACAACAACCCTTTTCCCCTTTCCCGGGGTTTCTGCGAGAGTACAGCCCAAATTCCTTTTCGGGATCGTGTCAAAAGAAGGCACACTGGGTTGGGGGCAACCAACCGGTTTTGCATAATGCCGCTTTTGGTGAAATCGTCCTGTCAGGGCCCCACTTAAAGGGGGTGTTTCCCTTTCCATCAAATAAAAAAGCGCACGACCGCCAGAATCCCTTCACAAAAAGCGGGGGTAGGACCGTCCAAAAAGAACCCCACTGGTAACTGTGGGGGGGGCCCGTCCCGGGCCCCAACCTTCTCCTTCCGTTATGATGCCGGCTCCACTGACTCGTCCCCCGGGAAGGGGAACCCCACGTTTCACCAAACCCGCCTTCCCAAGAAGCTTTTGGCCTGCCTCTTGATTCCCCTAAAAAACCCCCCCAGGGTTCTCGACGCGATCAAAGCTGGGGCCCTGTCAGGAATCATCAGTAGACAGACAAAACCCCCGGGGCACCCAGCGAGGCCTTTTCCTTAGCTTTCGAATGTTTCTGGGTTTTCACAACCCAAATGGGATGGTTGTAATGCCAAAGGCCACGTCCTGTGGAAAGCATCTGGCTTTTCCTCTGGGGGCCCGCCACCTGCCATAACCGCCCGGGGGCCAAGGGGGAAAACCATGCAGACCCCCCCAATATCAAGAGATCATCTATCCAGGGGCCCGCTACCGCCCCGGGTAACCTACCTCTGCCTCCTGCTGCCTGGGGGCCCGCTGCTGCACCCGCCTCACAGCTTGTGGTTAAACCTACCTGCTGCCTCCCTTTTCCGAGGGCCCGCTGCGCCGCTCTGCTACACTGCTCTGTGGTACCACCTCTGCCCCACTGTTTCCTACCTCTGCTACACTGCTCGGGTAATTCTATCTGCGCTTCACTCTGCTTTCTGCCTAGGCTCTGCTACACTGCTCTGTGAAACCCCCCGCGATTCATTGCGCCCAGTCTGTACTCCCTTTTCCTGCCACCTGCTCTTCTGGCCCTTTGGTTTAAATTTCCTGCTCCTCACCCTTTATTTTTTACCTGCAGCCCCTTTTTTGCTATCCCATTTTCCCGCCAACTAACCCAGCTCTGCCCCGCTATCTGCTCACCAGGGCCCGCTAATGTTTTGGTGTTATTCTAACACCCTGTAACTATGGGACAACAAGTCCGTACTGTGGAATACAATTTGGGGGAGTGTACCCAACTACCACTAACTGTGGGAACTGTTACAAAACTTTTTTTCCTCGAACTAGCATGGCCTGCCTCAAACATTCAAAGTCCCCCTTCCCCCTTTCTTTCCCCCCTTACTGTCTCGCCCCCCCATCAGTTGCCACATGGGGGAATTGATATTCTTTGCCCCCCCCTTCCCGACCTCAAAATGACTCGCAACATCTATAAAAGAGATTGGCTTTCCCCGCGTTTTCACTGTCTCGGGGGCACCACAATTGTAAACATTTCTACCCCCTCTTCTTCAGTTTGTTATGATTTCTCACAAAAAGATATTTTACCTTCTAACTTCCTAACCCTTTACAATTAAACACAATACTCATCCCCCCTTTGCCGTCTCGATTTTTATACTCAAAACTCTGGGAATGTTCATGTCAACCTGGTCCTTTTGATACTGTTCCCCCCCTCAATGTTTTTTAGCACATATCCTTTTCCAATTTTTGGTTAAAACAATATGGTTTTCTGCATTAAAGGAAAAGCTTGGGCCCCAAAAAAGGGCCAACTTAAAGTCGGGGGGGAATCCCCAATCCCCATTCCCTTTCCCACTGGACCCGGCTCCGTAACTGTCTCCTATCCGAACCAAAATTAAAGGCTAAATCTTTCCGCCCAAACAATCATCTAAAAGGGGGGGAAATCACCTAAAAAAAAAAACACCTGCCATGGGATTCCAATCATTCCCGAAACAGTTTTGATCCTTGATCATTCAATAAGGCTGAATAATTTTTTTTATTTCTGGCCGGCGTTACCCCCCCCCTCACCCCTCATGTACCTAGCCCCCTTATAGCACGGACCTTTCAACAACTAGCTTTTTTCTGCTTTTGGTGACTCAATTGGACTGCTAGGCCTCCTAAAAGTCAACGCATTAGACCCCTTAATCCCACAAAATTTTCACCCAACCACCAGCTCAAACCCAAAATTCCGAAAACACCTTTCTGATGTTTCTTTACCTCCCCATAAATCAATCGGGGGGTTTTGCCGCCTCATGCCCCTGTTTTATGCCGCATTTTGCAAAAACATCCCACCAAACAGCCCATTACCATCAGCATTAAGCGCTGTCAAAGCATTTTAACACCCAAGCTTTCCTCCATGACCGGCCAAAATTAACGGCACAGATCCACCTTTTTCCCCTGTAAGATCTTCCTGTTCAAAAAACCACTTAATGCTTGGTCAATAAAATGCCCCCCCCCAAAAACAACGGGAAAATCGTCACAGCCCCGGTTCCACAAAGCTCACATTCTTTTCCCCTCAAAAAATGCGCATGGGAAAAAACCCTCTACAAAGCTCCCACAGACTCCTCAAATCCGGAAAACCCCCAATAAGCTACACAAGCCACGCCAGCCAAACTGGTTACTTTAAGGGTCAATTTCCACAATTTGCCCATCCCAATGCTTTCTGGAAAAAATAAAAAACTTTAAAAAAAGCCCCCAGCCCTCCGTTTCCTCAAATCAATGATCCTTTTCATCTCAATAAACCAATGCAGAACTTTCAAAATTCACTTTGTAAATCTGGGGTTTTTCTTTTTAAACACACGTCCAAAACCCACTATACCCTTTCCCCGCCCTAGTCTCTAACCCCCCACACCGCCCCTCCCACACACAGCTCTCCTTTTTGGCCTCTTACAGAGGGGGGGGTTTTTTAAAGAACTTCTCTCTAACCCCAAAAAAACACTGGGTCTGACAACCTTCCCCCCATTTTTTATTAAAAATGCACCCCATCTTGGGGACCCCATAACCAAACCTTTAATCACTCATTTCCCAAAAAGGGGAATCCCTTTGACTGGGGAAAAAAGCCATCGTCCCTGCCCCTTTTTTAAAGTGGGGGCTCAATCCCCAATCACAGACCCTCCCATCCTGCCCTTTGTCCAAATTGAAACGTAACAAACACTCCTAACTACTTAAAACTTTTGGTATACTCTCACGCCCAAAATCTGGGTGCCGGGGGTATGGTGCACAAACCCACTTTAAAGGGATTTAAAACATTTCACCCCGTAACCCAAACACATGTGCTGCTATTTTCTTGACCTCAAAAGGCCCTTTTACATTGACCATCCCCCCTCATCACAGGGGAGAATATTGGGCATAGGTCCCCGGGTTGGTTCTCCACTATCTTTTCACCGGCAACGGTAAGGTTTCGATAACTCACCTCTCACTCCCTCCTTTACAAAGGGGGTTTTCCCCAAGGTTCTATACTTGGCCCCCTCCGTTTTTCCCTTTACAAAACATTCCCCCACTGCTCAAAATTTACTCATTCACCTTTATCCGATACCCATCTTTACCTCTCCTTCTCCCTCCTCTGTCCAATCCCGCTCCAGGGAAATTTTTTTCCAGTACAACATGCCTTTTCACAACGAAACTTCACTCAAAACAACTAAGACAAAAGCCATGTGGTTTCTCGAAGGGGACCCCCTCCCCCCTTAAACACTCCACCCGTAGGGGGGAAACTTGGGGAAGTCTCCACCACAAATACCCCGGGGATTGTTTAAAACTACAAATGTTTTTCACAAACACATCTCCCTTTACAGTCTAAGGGGCGGCTAAAAATTGGTTTTTCCTTACCGCCACCGCCATCTTTACCCCCCTTTTAAACTCACCTTATAAAATGACTATTTTTCCCCCCAAACTTGATTTTTGTGACACACTATAGAATCCCCTAACACTCTTTCAAACGGACACACTCAACACTCGCCATCCGTTTCTACAAACGCCCCCCCTAAATAAATCATCACTGCATCTTTACTCCTGGGAAATTGGCCTCCTCTCCGTCGTCATTTTCACGGGCCCCTCCTTTCAAAACCATCCTTCACAACACCCCCCCCATTTTCCCCCGCTGCACGGACCTCCACATATAACCTCGGGTCCTCTCTTCGCATCCCTAACAAACCCCCCAAAAAAATTTTCCCCACACCACACCCCAAAAACAAAACCACAAAAAAACACACCCAAACCACACACCCCCAAAAAAACCCACCACCCCCACACCCCGGGCCCCCCCAACCCACCCCCCCCAACACCCCAAAAAAAAACCAACCCACCCCAACCAAACACCCCAAAAAAAAACCAAACCCCAAAAAAAAAAAAAAAAAAAAAAAAAA
Source organism: Eleginops maclovinus (assembly GCF_036324505.1). Lineage (NCBI taxonomy): Eukaryota > Metazoa > Chordata > Actinopteri > Perciformes > Eleginopidae > Eleginops > Eleginops maclovinus. The sequence continues at coordinate 4,235,701 of NC_086355.1, forward strand.
CCCAACCCAACAACCCAACACACAAAACCCCCCCCGGCCCCAACAAACCAAAACCCCCCGACTAAAACCCCCTTTACCAACAAAACCCCAAAACCCCACCACCCCCCCAAACACCAACCCAAAAAAACGGCAACAAAAACCCAACACCAACCCCCAACCCCCCCCCCCAAAACACAAACCCCCCCCCAACCCCACACCCAAACTCAGGGGGGGACCACCACCAAAAAATCCTTCATCAGACACCCCCCTATTTGTCCCGCCTGCTGCATCGTCTACCTACCACATATAACACTCGGTCCTCTCTTCGCATCCTGCTAACAACCCCTCAAACTAGATCCTCACTCGGCCTTGCATCATTCCAGTCAGCTGCTGCCACAGACTGGAACGCACTACAAACACACCTCAAACTGGTCACTTTCATTTCCATTCCGGCCTTCAAACACTCCATCTCACACCATCTCACTGATCCCTGCAAGTGTTTCCCCTCCGTCTAATCCTTCAGCTCAGTCTCCCATTTGTGCACCTAGGCCCGCTGATTTAATGGTTTTAATGATTTTGTATAACCAATCCTTGTTTTCTATGTCTTTGTATGTTTTTTAAGTGTCACCTATTTTTGTTTTATGTCAGGCCATCTTTGTAAATAAGAACTTGTTCTTAATGATCTGCCTGGTAAAATAAAGGTAAAATAAAAAATAAAAATAAAGAGTCTTTCACAACCTTGTCATTCAACGGCCGGTAATCGACACAAAACCTCCAGCCTCCGGCCTTTCTTGGGGCCATTACAACCGAGGAAGCCCAGGGGCTTTCTGATGGTTCGATAAAGCCAGCCTCTTTCATCTCTTGTATCATCTGGTTAGCAGCAGCTTGGCGGGCATAAGGGACTCGCCTAGGCCGTTGGTGGATTGGCTGTGCATCCCCTGTGTTGATATAGTGCTGGACCAAGTGTGTGTGGCCCACATCGTTGGGATGGGTGAAGAAACTGTGTCGATACTTGTATAAAAGGTCCCAGAGCTTATCCTTATGATCCGATGTCAGGCCCTCCCGATTCTTCTCCAAAAGGTCTTTGACAGTTGAATTCCCTGCGGCTTCCATGTCAGCCCCGGGGGTTACAGTTGCGGTCTCTACAACTGCTGGTACTGGTGGCTGGACACGTACCACCGAGTCTGATGGTTGGTAGTTGTCATCCGGTGGGGGAATAGGGCTCTCTGCGAAAGGGGGCTCCCACTGAGGGTGGTCCAGCGAACCTGGTGGGTCTCCCAGAACGACAACGTCCCCGGCATTAGTTTCTCTGAAGATTTGGTCCCTGAGGATGGGGATAGACTCCCCGTCTGGAAAGGTAATAGCTTGTGCATTAAAATCCAATGCTGCTCTTGCCCTCAACAGAAAGTCTTGTCCAATCAAACAGTCCTCTGAGTTCTGCAATCCAGACCGGTTGCCACACTGAATATGCTCCCACTTGGATGTGTGCTTCACACCTCCCCAGCATGGGAGCCTCTCCCCCAGTGACAGTAATGAGAGGGACCTCAGTGGCTTGGGGTTGAGTTCTGGCTGGCAGGAAATCCGGGTATAGAACAGTTGCAGTGGAGCCTGAGTCCAGCAGGGCATGGGTCCCTTGACCACTAACCAGTACAGGTATTCTGCAGCAGTCTGTGGGGAAGGTGTCAAGGGAACAAAGGGTGTGAGCAGAGGCGAGGTGAAGTGTTTTAATCACCGGCTGAGTGTCACAGTCTCTGAGGAGCAAAAGGTTGGCTTCGTTGACTCCCCTCTACACCGAGCGCCGCCCGATCCCGGCGCTGAAACCTCCAGAGCAGTGACAAAGGCTGGACAAAAGCGCCATGTATGGCCTTTTTGGTGGCATCTATAGCAGGCTTGACTCTGTCGATCCTCTGGGGGCAACGGTGGGCTCTCTGGACCCAGTGGAGGAGGATTTGGTCTGGGAGGCTTATATGCTTGAGTCTTAGGGCGTGTCAATGTCTGTGCGGAGCCATTTTCAAAACCCTCCAGGAGGATGTCTTCCATCGCCAGTGCTTTCTCTAGAGCCGCTTCCGGGGTCTGTGGGTCTGCGAGCCGGGCTTGATCTCGTAATGGGATGGGTTGAAGGCCACGAATGAATGCCTCCTTGATCAGCACCAAGCGGGTTGCATCATCGAAATCGGGGAATCCTCTTTGGGTCAGGTAGCGCAGCTCCGCTGCAAAAGCTCCTAGCTTCTCTCCAGGGCCCCGCATCCGCTCATTAAACCTCTGCCGCATCACAAGTGCGGCGGCAGTGTTTCCAAAACGTCTCTCCAGTGCTCTGAAAATAGCTAGTGGGTTTTCAAGATCAGCTGCAGTCACATCAAGCAGTACTTTCCTAGCTTCACCCTCCAGGGCGGAGATTAACTGGACTGCTCTCGAAGGAGGTAAAACTGGGCCCAGTACGTTTCCCATGAAGTGAGTCCATCATAGCATCCGACCTTTAGCTGGCCTTCTCTGGGGAAAGGGGTCGGTCCATGCACATTCATCAAGGCCGTAGTGAGGGCGGTGGTCAGAGCAGCTACCACATCGCTGGGTTGGGTATTGATAGCAGAGGAACTAGCCGTGGCCGCAGTCAGGAAGCTAACTTGGCTGAGTCCATCGAAGGTGTAGGTATTTGCATTGGGGCCTTTACTTGGGTGGGGGGGGGGTCGTTTTTGGACATGGGACATCAACAGTGATATTAGCATCCTGAATGTTGGCAGTCTTGGAGCTCACCCTGGGATTGTCAGTAGCTTGGTCAGAATTAACATTGTAATTGGACTCATGAGGTTTAGCCCAACATCTTGTGCTTCACTTCCCATCATGGATTTAATGTCACTTCTTGAGTTATTGAGAACATTTCCCAAAGCACGCTCCATTGCAATGCTCATTCTCTGCATAAAGCCATCCTCTATTCTGGCTGTAATGTCTTGCTCCAACTCGGGGATAGATTTTGGTTGGTCACTCAATTTACCTGTGGCATCCACCGGAGGGATGACATCATCGCCAACTGACCGGCCGTGGTGAGGTCCGCACGTGTCTTCGGCTCTCCCAGTTAGCGATCCAGTGGCTGCAGCAAACTTAACCAGACTTTTTTTTTTATTTCCTCCGGGACGTCCGTCAGCAGTGTAGCGAGCGTTGAGTAAGTTGCTTTTTCCACCTTTCTCCCTACGACCTGCCTGTTAGTTGGTTTTCTCAACGGTGTTTCTGGGCGGGGGTGTATAGGGCATACAAGTCCGACTTCTCGATGTGTTCAGCCATGTTGTTCCTCCAGCGGTGGCTAGCGATGTTAGCCAGCTGTAGTGCGGGACTGGAGGTTGGGGAAATCCCACTTCTGACACCAATGTAGCATTCGCGGCTCCGCCGCACGGCTGACTAGCTAATTGACTAAGAAGGACACGGCGGATCCAGTTGAACCATAGCCCGGGTTTTATTACCCTCACCACAGACTTAACCCCGGGGTTGGAAGACTGCCCAAAGCAACAAAAACAGGCTAGACTACCTAGGAGGTGCACGTTCTTCTCCCCAATTGTCTTTCCCTGTCCTTCTACAAAAGTTTTTACCAGGGAAAGACACAAGGAGGCCACAGGAATGGAAATGATAAAGCAATTGATAAACCGCTATCATTGTACTGTTGGTGTTTTGATTATTGGATTAAGGACTTTCTTACCTGGACTTTGGATGTTTTTGCCTGCGTAAGATTTTCTAGTTCCGCATTTTTTATATATTTTGGATAAAAATAAAGGTCCAGAAAACGCTTGTAATTTCGGTCTTTTCATTTGATTTTGTTAACTTAAACACCATAGAATTTGCTAACCATATACAACAGTCCTGAGAACCATTACTGGTGTTTTACCATGTATAAAGAGCCTGTGTTGCACTTCAATTTTCGTTTACGGCCATACCACTCTGAGCACGCCCACTTCCGGACACAGAGCAAAAGCCAAAGACACTACAGACGCCACTATTTCGAGCCCTTGTGCTCCTTTCTGTTTTTTTGATTTATATCTGTTTGTGAGAGTCCCTATTTGTTTTTTTCTAGTATCCCCTACCCCCAAGCAGCTTTGCTGTCTTGGGGCCCCAGTGTGTGTGTGTTTTTTTTGGATGGATTCTTTAATACTGACCCACGGAACGGACAAGGAACTGAGATCGGATATCCCAGAGAGCGAGAGGAGTATGGAGAGAAATACAAAAACGGCACAGACAACTGGAAAGGAATACGATAAAGAGAAAGCGAATGGACAAAACAGAAAATCAGGAGTAGGAGAACAAAAAAAGGAGGGAGACGGGAAAGGGGTTAATGGTGAGCGGAGCACGGGTGACACGGGAAAAGTGGAGACGGTGACGCAGCAAGAAATTGGAGGGAAAAGACGAGACTCTGTGGGAGAAAAGGCTGTAAATAAAGACCCAAGTGCGGAGAAAGTTGAAGTGACAACCCAAAGGCGAGTAGGAGATCCTACGCAGATAAAGAACGGGGAGAGTGGAGTTTATCTGAAAGAACTGACGGTGGAGGTGGTGGTGGATGCGGGGAGAGAGAAAGTCACTGTGATGGACTTACTAAAGGCACTGAAAAGGGACTGCGGAACCGTGAGGGGATGCAGAATAAAAGGAGAAAGAATGTATGAAGTCACAATGGCAGAGGAAAGCGGGAAGAGGAAGCTGATGGAGGGGCTGCGGGTGAATGGAGCCCTGGTTCAGGGACGGGACAGTTCGTGCAAGGAGATAACCGTGTCTTTTCTGAACATCCCAATCTGCACAAAGGACGAGGTGATAAAAAGAAGGCTGGAGGAATGGGGAGTGAGACCGATGTCAGCGATTAAAAGAAGAGTGTGGCCGGGCACGGATGTAGTGGATGGGACGCGCTTCCTCAGAGTGAGATTCAATGAGGAAGTCCGCTCCCTCCCGTACTCAACAAAGTTCATGACTGAGACGGGCCCGGAGTACTTTAGGGTCTTACATGATGGACAGGTGCCGGTGTGCAGGCAGTGCATTAAACCGGGACATATATTTAGAGAATGTCCGGAGTTTAAGTGCTTTAAATGCGGAGAGCAGGGGCATTTTGCAAGAGACTGTCAAGTGGGGAGAGGGGGAGGAGCCACAAGGAGTGAAGCGGAGAGGCGGAGCGGTGGCCTGGGAGCAGAGGAGACAGACGAGGCAGAGAATGCGGAAATGGTGGGCAGCAGGAGGGAGAGCAACGCGATGGCTGGTATGAGGGGTGCTGCTGCTGTGGAGAAGGATTCGGGACCAGAGGACGGGATAGCGGCTGCAGAGGAGGGAGTGGCGGCGATCCACTATGCGGAGCCAGTGGAGATAACGGAGGACGGCTCGTTGATGATGGCCCGGAGCAAAATAGAGGAGGAGGTGGCAAAGCGAAACACGGATGAGGAGGAGGAAGGGGACGGCAGCGACGAGGAAGAGAGGGAACGCGAGGCTGTCGAGGAGGGATCGACCGGAGTGTCGGAGATGGAGGAGGAAGCAGAGGGAGGAGACGGTGCGGAGGACGGAGAAGGAATGGTGGTGGAGGCGCAAATGGAGAAGGAGAAGGAGTGTGTGGATACGGTGGCTGCGCAGACAAGAGAGAGGGGTTTAAAAGAAGGAGTGGATATATCTCTGGAGCAGAGAAAGTCGAAGAGGCTCCTGGTGATGAAGAACGAGATGAAGAAGAAGAGGAGTAAAGCGAGGGGAGTGACTGGGAAAATTGGGCTGCGGTGAGTAAAATGAATATGAATTTGGAAATACTCACTGTCTCCCTCATAATGGTGACACTGTCCTCCTTTAATGGAATGGGCTAAGGACAAGGGGCCGCAGAGATGCGGCTCTGATATTGTGTGGCTCAGACATAGTATGCCTGCAAGAGACACATTGGGATGAAAGTTGTATGGAGAATGTAAGGAAAGAATGGGTGGGAGAAATGTTTGTGAATAATGGGAGTATGAATGCTAGAGGGGTGGCTATATTAATCAAAAATGGGGCGGTAATGAATGCAAGGAAGGTTGAGGATGATGGTGATGGGAGAATGATCGGGATACTGTTCGAGTGTATGGGGGAGACTTTTAGATTATTAAATGTATATGCACCGAATGAGGAAAGGGGGAGGAGGGAGTTTTTTGAGGGGCTGGAAGGTAAGTGTGGGGGGAACTGTATGATTGTCGGTGACTTTAATGTTTGGTGTGGAAGAATGGATGTGTCTATGAATATGAGGTTCAAGAATGATTCATCACGGGGTGTTCTAAAAACAATAATGGAGGCAAACGGGATGAAGGATGTGTGGAGGGAAAGAAATAGTAGGGCTCGGGTATTTTCAAGGAATCAAGTGGTGGGAGGGATCTTGAAGCAGAGTAGAATAGATTTAGTGTGGAGTAGCATAGGGGGAAAAATCGGTAGGATTGGATATAGGAGCACTGCCATGAGTGATCATAACATCATGGACTTCTGCCTGGGAACAGTTGTCCATGGAAAGGGAGGAGGGGTGTGGTGCTTAAATGCCTGTCTGTTGAATGAGGATGGATATAAGGATAAAGTGAGAGAATGTATGGGAAAATGGGGAAGCGTGAATGGAGAGGATGCGGGGGTGTGTTGGGAGGGGTTCAAAAGTGATGTGAAGAGGATTAGCTTAAGATATAGCAGAGACAGAAATAGGATAGAAAGAGAGAGAGAGAAAAGAATTAGGGAAGAGTTAACTTTAGAGGCACAACGGGTAGATATAGAGATAGGGAGAGATGTAGAGGAGTACAGCCGTTTGAAAGATGAGTTGGGGGAGATAGAGCAGAGTAGATGTAGAGGAGCTATAGTGAGAAGCAGGGCTAGATATGCAATTGAGGGGGAGAAGAGTACAGCATTTTTCTTGGGGTTAGAGAAGAGGAAACAGGGAAAGAATTATATTGAGGAGATATTAGGAAAGGATGGTGAGGTGATAACGGATTTTGTAGGGATAGCAGAGAGAGTTGAGGAATTTTATAGGGGATTATTTGAGGTAGATGAGTTTGATAGAGAGAGCTTAGAACAGGTGATAGATAGCATGGAGAATAGATTGAGTGATGAAGGTAGAAGACTGTGTGAGGGGGAGATAGGTTTAGGGGAGATAGAGATAGCGATAGCGGGGCTTGGTAGGAATAAGAGTCCAGGGATAGATGGGCTCACTTCTGAGTTTTTTATAGAGTTTAGGGAGGGGCTGGCACCAATGCTCCTCAAACTATTCATACAGCTGGAAGAGAGGGACGAATTGCCGGCTGGGATATCAACGGGAGTTATTAGCTTATTATACAAGAAAGGTGATAGGAAAAGATTAGAGAATTATAGGCCACTTAGTATGTTAAACACTGATTATAAAATTTTGACACGGGTGTTAGCCAATAGGATTAAGAGGGTGATAAAGACAGTAGTTGGGGAATCACAAGCATATAGCATTCCAGGGAGAGATATTAGTGATACGATTGGTAGTATTAGGGACACAATTAGGCACATGAAGGAGGGAATAGGGGGGATCGTAGTGAGTTTAGACTTAAATAAAGCTTTTGATAGGGTCAGTCATAGTTATTTATATAGAGTGTTAGAGAAGGCAGGATTTGGGAGAAGACTAATAGGGTGGGTAAGAAGGATATATAGTAGTGCAGTCAGTTGTGTTAAGGTTAATGGGGTGGTAACCAATGTGTTTAGGTTAGGGAGGTCAGTCCGGCAAGGATGCCCTCTCTCTGCCATGCTGTATGCCCTGTCAGCGGAGCCCCTAGCGACTCTGCTGATGGGGAATAAGTACATAAGAGGAGTGGAGGTGCCAGGAGGGAGGGTTAGTTTAGTGTATCAGTACGCAGATGATACAACTATAACTGTTAAAGATAAGGAGAGTGTTAGGGAAGTATTGAGGACAGTTGAGTTGTATGGTAGGGCATCGGGAGCCAGGGTGAATATAGAGAAGTCGGAGGTCATGTATATAGGACAAGTGAGGGATAGTAGATGTAATATAGGATTGAAGGAGAATAAAGAGTATTTTAGGGTGCTAGGAATAAATTTAGGGATAAAGGATGTAGAAGGAAGGGATATACAGTATGAGGAGCTTATTAACAGTGTAGCCAAGACTTTGAATTTTTGGAAGTTGAGGAAACTTAAATTAAGGGGTAAGATAGTGGTGGTTAATGGTTTAATAATGAGTAGAGTAGTTTATATAATGACAGTCTTAGATGTGCCAGACAGAGTAGTAAAAGAGATAGATAGATTAGTGAGCGACTTTATATGGGATGGGAGAGGGGTTAGGATAGCGAGGGAAGTATTAGAGAATGAGTGTAGGGATGGGGGTTTGAAATTAATAATCTAAGACGGAAAATAAAAACATTGAGAATCAAAATGATGAAAAAATATATAGCCAACAAAACAGACCAGGTGTGGAAGATTTTTCTGGGGGAAAGAATGGAGAAATGTGGAGGGTGTGGGGAGGGTGTGATATTTATGAAATGTAGAAAGGGGATGTTGAATGGAATGAGTGATTATCAAAGGGAGGTCTTGGATGCATGGGGCGAGTTTCTGGATGTGGTTAGGTATGAATGTGTGAATGTGAGGCAGGTGTGGGAGCAGCCCCTCTTCCTGAATCCAAGGATCACCCATGAGCAGTGTTCCTTGTTCAACCTACCGATGTGGAGAGCGGGGTTGAGGAGGGTTAGGGACTTAGTACTAGAGTATGTACCGGGCTTTATGAGGGCACAGGTGATAGTTGATGAGGTTAGGGAAATAGATCAGAAGATTGGTTTAGGGACAGCGGAAAGTATGTTGGAAAAAATAAAAGTAGGAATGCCGAGTGAATGGTTAAAAATGATTGAGAGTGAATGTAATATAGAGGATGAAAGTGAGGTGGAGTTGTTTGTAGGGAAGGGAGATGTGAGTGTGAAGTTGGTTGATGTGAAAACAAAGTATGTGTATAAATGGTTAAGAGGGAATGAAATTAGAAGGCCTGCATCAGAGAATGTGTGGACGAGAGTAGTGGATGGTTTGACCGGCAGGAGGATGTGGAGAAATGTGAGTGTGAAGTGGAACAGTATTGAATGTGATCACTTTGACTTTATGTTAAGACACAATAGGGTGTTTAATAACCTGGTCATTAGTAAATTTGACTCAACGGTTAAGAGAGAATGTGATGTATGTAAGGACCAGGTTGAAACCTGTATGCATGAGTTTGTTGAATGCAGAGAGCTTGGTGAGTACTTTGGAAGGATGAAAGAGTTAGTTAGCAGATGTTGGAATGAATGGTATGTAAGAGAAATGGAATGGAAGGAGTTGTGGTTGTTTGGTGCGATTGTGAAGAAGGATGAATGCAATGTGTCTCTGCTGAATTATGTTCTGAGCCACGCAAGATATGCTGTAAAAATAAGGAGGAACAGTGCCCATTATGAGGGAAGGTTGGAAAATGTCTGGAGCCTTTTTGAAAGGACCACAAAAAGAGACATAAAAATGCTATACAACAGCATTGAAAGAGTGCGTTTCGAGGAAGACTTTGTGTGGGGAAGCTCCTTTGTGACAATAAAGGAAGATGTGATGAGAATAAATTTTGTAAATAACAAATGAAGGAAAAAAAAAAAGAGAAAGAGGACTCTGAACAAATTAAAGAAAGGACAATGTTCGATTGTGGGGAATGACATGCCTGTGTGCGTTGGGTCTTCTGCATGATCATGTTTTGTTTTATTTTTTTATTTTGGAAACAATTTTGGTTTTGGGTGGAGGGAGAAATGTTGACTGTATGAGGGAAATGTGTGTACAGTGGCAAAAGGAAAAAAAAAAAAAAAAACTTTGTAAAAATGTAAATAAATTGTAAATATGCAAATTTTATAAATAAAAGATTAAAAACATTTTTAAAAAACACGCCCGATCTCGTCCGATCTCGGAAGCTAAGCAGGGTCAGGCCGGGTCAGTACTTGGATGGGAGACCGCCTGTTAACAGCTGAACCGGCGAATCCAGCTATAGCCTACTGTACACATTTGACACTCTCGTTTCCCTCTAGTAATTTCAATATTCTTCATTCTTAGCTCTTTCTGTTGGTAATTCGGTGGTGCATTTAGCCAGCTAGGTGTCACTTTTGCTGTGTTGAATGATTCTATGAAAACCGGCAGATTAACGCGACTGTTAACAGCTGAACCGGCGAATCCAGCAATAGCCTACTGTACACATTTGACGCTCTCGTTTCCCTCTGGTAATTTCAATATTCTTCATTCTTAGCTCTTTCTGTTGGTAATTCGGTGGTGCATTTAGCCAGCTAGGTGTCACTTTTGCTGTGTTGAATGATTCTGTGGAAACCGGCAGAAAAACGCCACTGTTTACACATGCGGATTTGACATGTTCTTGTGAATGGATCCTCTTGCCATCCTCTTGCCATTAAATATGGCCTAGCTTTTCACTTAGATCGATATCTATGGAATCTGGTAGCTTTACAGCAATATTTAGGTTTGAGATATGTGTTTTGGAGGTGTGACTTGTCCGCTGTGGAGTTTGGAACAGATTTACCTACATGTTGTTTAACAACATGTAATTGCTGATTTTGGATAGGGAGAAGTTTAACTGAAAACGTTATATTCCTCTTTCCACAGGTCTCCATGCTGATTAGTGTTGCTTTAAACATGGAGAAGTGTAGCATTTGCAGCAAAAGTTTCACTTTAAAGTCTAACTTGACACGACACATGAAGACCCATCTTGCTAAGGAAAACAAGTGTGATGTTTGTGGGAAAGAATTCACTGTCAAGCATCATTTACAGTCCCACCTCAAGCAACACCAGTACCCAAAGATCCCTTTGTACAGGCCGGGAGAGGCAAGGCTGTACTGTACAGAGGAAGCCAAGAGGGTGGCCGACCGTGTGGCCAATGGAAACTGCGCAGCAATAGACCCCACATGGCTGAATCCTGAAACGGCAGAGGCGGAGGCGAAGAAATCAGGAGGGGAGATGTGGATAGCCCAGTTGGTCTGTACATTTGGAAGGTACGCCGGGCAATGCTTCAAATGGCTACTTGAAAATGACGTAGGATGGGTGGTGTGGTTGCTCGCCGAGTACTGCTTGAAGGGGGAGCAGAACGACTTGCTCAAGTGGGAAAAGACACGGCTGCTTGAATTCGTCAAAGAATTCTCTTCAGTGACTTGTCATCTTGACAAGAGGTTGGAGGTAAGATGACTGAGTGAATGTCTTGTCTTTAGATGCTTTGACAATCAATTACTGTTTTGTTGATAAATAGAATTAGCACCTCTGATCACTCTCATCACAAAGGCATTTACTATACATTTCTTGTAGAAACAGAAAACAAAGAAGGTAGAAGGAAAGAAGGCTGAGTGCACTGTCTCCAGGTTAGAGCTGGATCCCAACTACGCAACTGATGCTGAACTGTTGACTGCTGCAGGTGAGTGATATTACATAATTCATGTACATGGATTATTTATACATTGTGTTCTTCTATTATTCTAACAAAATTGATGCCATAAGTGTTTTGGTCTGATGACATGTATCTACTTAATGGAATGTATTATTATAAAGCACAGAATGCAATTTTTGTGTCTCTTCAGAAAACCTCCTTTACAGGTCCGAGGTGCCTGTCTCCACGCAGCTTACCACCTGGGGAGAGCTCAAACCAGGGGAAAACAGACCCAGCACATCTCAAGCAGAGGGCTTTTCCTCAGACTCCGGGGGCGTAGTGCTGGAGGGATGGCAGAGATACTGGGACCAACCACCTGCATCTACTCAAGCCCTTGGTATGGCAGCTCCGAACGTCAAGTGGCTTAAGCATGACGAGACTTACGGTCTTTTTGAACGCTCATCCACATATAGGAATGCCAGAGGAGAGACAGTGGAGAGAAAGCTGTTGAAGAAGAAGATGGAGTTCCACCCACCTCCTCTACCTACATCTGTCAAGGGAGCGGTGCCGAACATGCTGGCCTTTTTCACAACACATGCCTTCTTCTGGAGACCAGTCGGCGCCATGCAAGCCAAGATCCGCTGCCCCAACGCTGACTGCTGTGCACCACCAGGGGAATACCTGGAGTTGAAGGGCTTTGGCAGCTATGCTCGTCAAGTGTGCGGGGTGAAAAACTACTACACCTTGTTGACTGAGAAGCTGAAGTGCCCATTTTGTGAACAGGTGAGGCAACCAGATGGAGAAGATGCACGACAGTACTTGTGGATGGCATACAGTCCCAAAATCTTGATGAAGCTTGCCCCAGCCATCAGGTGTATGTTCCCTGCCATTCTGTGTGGTAAGCGTGCCATTGACAGAGGTGTGGTCACCCTGCTAGGTGACCGGTTAAACTCCACGTCCATGAGTAAGGTGCAGAGACTCTTGCAGCAAGGGCATGACGAGTGGTATGTGGAGCGCCGCGACCTGTATCAGACCCTCCTGTATGAGGCACACACTGCTGAGGCTACACCGTCGCAGACAGGAATTCTGTCCTATGTTAAAGCTGCTGGCAGCTACACCCCTCCTCTCCCCAAGTCCCCCCTGCCATGTCCTGCTGTCTTGAGGCGTGCACACCTCATTTCAGAGATGGAGAGAATTCCAGTCTACAGGGCCTCCATCCTCAGCACGACTGGAGAAATACTCTGCATCGATGGCACAAAAAAGGTTTGTATATAATATCACTTTGATCAGTATTCTGTCATACTCATGAACTCACTAGTTCTTGATGATTGAATTGTGCATTATGATTTATAAAGAAACTGTGTGCTTTTTAGATCCTCAAGAAGATATACGGTGATGGCCGGGACACCATGCAGTATGTCACCAGTGTGCTAAATGAGTGGGGCCAGTTTGTGACAACAGTGGTCGTGGCAGCAGAGTCTGAGGGGTGCTACAGACGCATGGCAAGAGGCCTGATTGCCAGGTTTCAGCGTGCCAAGGCTCCAGCACCAAAAATAATCTACGCAGACAACAACTGCTGTCGGTAAGTTAAACAACAATTATGTATAATGATGACACTAATGAGGTACTTGATAATTGAATTCATTGACTTTTCTGCATGGAACACAAGTGATGCAACAAACGGTGATATAATTTCAGTGACAGTGGGTCATCATTTCTGGAGACCCTGTTCCATGACTGGGTGCAGGAGGGCACCGCGATCAGACTGGATGTCCGACACTGGCTGCACCGCTGGGAAGCAGTCGTCATTAAACAGAGCCATGCAAAGTACGGCGTATTCATGAGTGCCTTGGCAGGGGCAGTGATGGCCTACAACAGGGATGACATGATGCTGTTGGTCCAGGCAGTCAGGAATGGCAACCCTGACCTTTACGTCAACCATGGAGACGTGGAAATGATCCATTTCCTCAAGCCTCACCAGGTAAAGGCCTACGTCAGGCGCATCACCCGAGGTGTTGAGGTATGTTTAAAGAAATCTTCTTTACTGTACTAAATTACGATAAAATGTAATCATGAAAGATACATATAACATTTATAGAAATTAGCACAACATAACTTTTCCATTTATTTAATATGATTTTGAATTATTGAAATGGGATTGAATGTTACAGGAGACTGCGTCAGTGGTGGAGGCCATCATTGCCGAGTTCAAGGGACCAGCTGGCCTTGATATTGATGGAATCCACCTCTTTAAGTCAGCAGAGGCAGTCGATGCTCACTGGGAAAATGCAAGCAAACACCTCAGTTGTATGCAGGTGAGTTCATTTAGTTTGTAGTTAATCCTAAAGTTCTTTCTTAGGCATTGTAAAATCATCTTGACATGCTTGGCAATGTGATGTGTTCCACAGGATCCTCCCGGTATACAGCTCTATGTGTCCGTGAAGGAAGTGGTGCTGAACGGTGTTCGGTTGAACAAATACCGGTGCAGACGAGGTAGTAACTCTTTGGAGGGGTTGCATGCACACCTCTACAATGCCGTTCCTTCAAAGAGATGTGGAATTCTGCCATTCCAAGTAAATTATGAAATATAATATAAAATATAAACACTCCTTTATAGCTAATTGTCTATTTACAATCCATATATGTTTTCCATAGCTTTGATATGGCATCCCTCGTCAATGTATATATTTTCTTTAACGCATATTCATGGTCATGTGTTTCAGGTCTACCTTATCACATTTGCTGTGCAGTGGAACAGCCGTATGGACTCACTCCGTGTTGCTGGGGGCAAGGGGCGGCAGACCACCTGTATGGATGCCAGGCAGATCCAGCGCATGAACCGGCAGGCTGAGGTGCTCTTCGGCAAAGACCACGTGCTGGGGCCCAACTTTGTTGCTCCTCTGCCCTACCCAGAGAAGTACGACAGCCCAGAGGAGGAGGAACTTCTTGGTGTGGAGTATGCCGCGTGCCAGTCCACCGACTTCACTGCCTGTGATTACTATGCAGAAAAAGGTAAATTCACACAGTACAGCACTTACATATAAAGCAATGATGTGACCCATGTTTCCATACATACTCCTTTCTAGCAACACTGTTTTAACTGTCCTGACACATTTGTTGTTTATACATTACATATTTGCAGTTGAAGAAGAGCAGTCACGTGAAGTTGAGGAGTCTCCTGAAGGTGATTGTGAGGAGTCGGCTGAACAGAGCGAAGAGGAGTCAGAAGATGAGGGTGTAGACGTGTGGTCAGGGGAGGATCACATGGACACCATCAGTCGGGCACATGTCAGCCTCACACAAGAAAAGCAGGTGGAGGAAGAGGACAGCCCTGCACTGCAGGATGTGCTGATGACTCGGAGTCATATGCATCTGCCAGGATTGGAGGAGGTAGAAGCACTGGCCTTGCTGCTTCTGGAACTGGCAGACAACGTTGGTGACCAGCACCTAGTGCCTGCTAAGCTGAGGAAGAAGATTGTTGCTGCTACTGGGTCCCTTAAGGACCATGACAAGACCGCCTCGAACTTTGTGAAGAAATACGAGTCCAAATGGGGCTACACCCTGTTTGGACGGTGCCTGGGGGCAGACACACCCGAGAACAGGGCGGCTCAGAAGACCAAGTTCAGCTGGATGCGGTACGCTCAGGCAGCACAGGTGACCGAGGACACCCGCCTCTTGTACCTGGTCATCAAGATGCTGAAAAACCGTCCACCAGCCAGTCTCCAGTCCAGCCCCAGTAAAACAACGACTGCAATAAAGGCGCAGTACAAGAGGATTGTGGATCGAGTCAGGGACGATCCCATTCTGAGCAACCTGTCTGTTCCCCTGCCAAACCTCAATGCCAAGTCAATCTCCAACTTTATTAGAAAGCAAGAGAAAAAGGCCAACTATTGGGCGACAGTTGTGCCCAAGGTGATAGCACACAGGCGAGTGCTGTCTTTTGACCCCATGCCAGTGGCACCTACTCTGCCGACAACCTTACCGGTTCCAGCTCGAGCTCAGGTGCAGTACCAGAACCTGGATCACCTGGCTGGGGAAAGGCGTGGGGCAAAACAAAGGTAAGCACATTCTTTCACAGGTATACTTAACCAAATATTTACATAGTTGAATGCTTACACCATCCTGTCACTCCCCGCATGTTATTGCAGGCTAGAAATGAAGACACCATCAGAGCAGGGGAACAAGCCCATCCAGCCCAAGCCTGCCACGTACATCCCGCCTCGTGTGTGTGCTGCACCAGTACTGCGGGTGGTCCCGGCACAGCCGCGGGCTCCATCCATGATGCTGCCAGGGACATCCTGCAGTCAGGGCATTGCTGGCTTTATGCCAGCTGCACCGCCACCTGTGCCTGTGTCCAAACCAGCCAAGCCTCACAGATCCTTGAGGCCATGCGGGGCGTGCCAGGTACCCAATTGTGGGGGGAAGCGTAAAAGATATACACCCTCAAAAGATAAGGTTTCTGGAAGCAAGCAGAAAATCTTTACATTCTGCCCTTCAACCAGAAAGGCCACCACCTCGGGTTTTGAAGGTGTGGTGTACGAAAGTTTTGAGCATTTCAAAAGAGTGGTTGATGATGCATTAGAATAAACATATTAGTATGTGTTATATGTTTTATATTTTATATATGTTTTATATGTTTATGTTTTATATATGTTTTATATGTTCAATATGTTTCAGATTTTATATGTTTATATGTTTTATATGTTTTATATGTTTATACCAAAGTTTGTGGGTCAGTTTCTAATCCTTGCAATACTGCATTTTGTACTGATAATTCTTATTTATACTTTTGTATCAACATAACCTTGATTAAACACTTTAAACTGGTTTGAGTGGCACCTGCAAAAGTGACACCTAGCTGGCTAAATGCACCACCGAATTACCAACAGAAAGAGCTAAGAATGAAGAATATTGAAATTACTAGAGGGAAACGAGAGTGTCAAATGTGTACAGTAGGCTATAGCTGGGGCCTGTACTACGAACGGAGTTCAACCTACTTAGAACTAACTCAGGGTTTCCGCGGTAACCCGGGGTTGACTAAACCTGGACATCTTGATTGGTCTTAAACGGTACTACGACGCTGATTATGAAGTTGATCAGCTGAACCTGTGTTCACTCAACCAGAGTTACTGCGCGTTCACATAAAAGGGGTGGTACCAGCGCAAAAAAACACTCTCGATCATGGCGCGCTCTCCCTATTTCACAGAAGAGGAATGCGAGATCATAATGAGGAGTTATGAAGAGTATAAACCGACCCTGGCTGCTAAATCCAACACCGCGGCAGCAAACAAGGCGCGACTGGGGTGTTGGCAGCAAATTACAGACCGCGTAAATTCGTAAGTAGGCCTATTTCTTTACTTCTATATGTCCGTTAAAATAATCCCAACCTGAATACAGTATGTCAGGACGATGTACAATAACAGTCGGAACGTTACTGTATCGTATGTGCAACCACAAATGAAGCAGGACAACTGAATGTTTAGTCCCCTTCACTAATTCTGTGTATGTCCCTTAAATACTTCCAGAGGTACCAGCAGCGCCAAACGGACCTGGCAGCAGGTGAAGATGAAGTACAAAAACATCATTCAGAATGGTAAGTAAGAATGTGTGTGTGTGTGTGTGTGTGTGTGTGTGTGTGTGTGTGTGTGTGTGTGTGTGTGTGTGTGTGTGTGTGTGTGTGTGTGTGTGTGTGTGTGTGAAAATGAAATGTTTCCCTGTTGTTTTAACTTTCTGATCAAAACATGTTCAAAAATGTGTGTCTATGTGAAAAAAACTGCTGTTCAAGGTGGAAATAAATAGTTTTTCATTCTATTACATAAAGGTGACTTAATTGTGTTTTATGGAGATTCGGAACAAGAATCCACATATGTGGACATCATTTTTCTCTAAAAGTACACCACATCTAAAGATGAAAATTAGTTTTTATTCTAATTAGGTTCCAAAAAGCCCAAATAGCAAAGAGAAATAAAAAATGCATGTAAAAAAACATCTTGGGCCTTAGGAGGTTAAATGTATATTATCAATCCATTTGACAGTTATCGGCCGCCATCTTGTTTCAAAATGCAGACGACCCAAGTGTGACGTCACACACAAGCGTGAGCCTGATCGCTCAATGATTGGTCTGTTGAGCGCTCAGCTCTGCTCAGCATTGCTCAACCATTGGCTGATCGCTGCTCAGCTTTGCTCAGCTCTGCTCAACCATTGGTCGCTAGTAGGGACTTGGCAGTTCGACCGCCTGGGAACACCCGGTGCCGTAAGCTTTTACTTTTTTTTGTTTACAATTAACCAGAAACATGAACTCACATTAGGAAACATATCTTTAGATATGTTCTGTCTGGTGCAAAAGGCTTTTTATTCTCGTGTATCACCACCAGAGGGCAGTGCTCCCTCTTCAATGGAGACAGGACTTTTAAAAACTCGGGGCCAGAATACAAACTAATTGTCTCTAATTGGACTCGTTTGTTGCCTGTCATGTATTTTAGAGTAACTGTGGGAGCTTAAGCCTAATACTAAAGTTACTGTTTGGTGCTTTAACTCCCGGGAATGACCTGGCTGATAAACTGTGTGGATAAGATACATTGCATTTAGCTGACGTGTTGATCCAAAGAGACTGACAATAATACGTGCAATAAACCGTGAAGAAACAAACTCAAAAGCAAGAATCCTGCAGGTACACTTCCTATCTATAAACCAAACACATTAAGCGCTACTGCATTAGCTTCCCCTAAAGCCAAATCCTTTGTAAGTGCTACATACAAAAGATGCAGTCGAACAGCTGAGTTTTCAGATACCATTTGTGGTGGTGTTTAAAATGAGAAATCGGTAGGCCTGTTATCAGGTGCAGCATAATACCATCATTTACTGTCTCTTGTTGCGCATGATAAAGTACAGTCTATATCCATCAATATTCAATTCATCTCCCGAGCAAACAATCTTTGCTGTACTCACACACTCGCGCTACACTGGTCAAAATCCATGCTCTTCCGGGGTCAGACACACCCAATCCTGTTAGACTTTACACCTCATACACTTGAGCCCTATAGGTAATACGACAGCGACACCCTATGGCACACACAGTGAATAACACACAGTTTAAACCCAACATGACCTTGGATTACAATAGTTTACAGTAGTTATTGAAGGAGTTGTTTTATTTTTGAAAGTTTTGGCACCTGCTGTTTATGTATGTATTGGAGACAGGTGTTTGTGGGATTACTGCACCAAAGCTGACGAAAGGTTTGACCAGGGAAAGACACAAGGAGGCCACAGGAAAGGAAAAAGATAATTGATAAACCGCTGTCATTGTACTGTTGGTGTTTTGATTATTGGATTAAGGACTTTCTTACCTGGACTTTGGATGTTTTTGCCAGTGTAAGATTTTCTAGTTTCACATTTTAAAATATATATTTAGGATAAAAATAAAGGTCCAGAAAATGCTTGGAATTTTGGTCTTTTGATTTGATTTTGTTAACTTAAATACCATAGAATTTCCTAACCATATTCAGCAGTACTGAGTACCCTTACTGGTGTTTTACCATGTATAAAGAGCCTGTGTGTCTCCTGAAATTTCGTTTACGGCCATACCACTCTGAGCACGCCCACTTCCGGATTCAGAGCCAAAGCCTAAGACATTGCAGACGCCACTATTTTGAGCCCTTGTGCTCCTTTCGGTTTTTTTGAGTTATTTCTGTTTGTGAGAGTCCCTATTTGTTTTTTTTCGAGTATCCCCTACCCCCAAGCAGCTTTGCTGTCTTGGGGCCCCAGTGTGTGTGTGTTTTTTTTGGATGGATTCTTTAATACTGACCCACGGAACGGACAAGGAACTGAGATCGGATATCCCAGAGAGCGAGAGGAGTATGGAGAGAAATACGAAAACGGCACAGACAACTGGAAAGGATTACGACAAAGAGAAAGCGAATGGACAAAACAGAAAATCAGGAGTAGGAGAACAAAAAAAGGAGGGAGACGGGAAAGGGGTTAATGGTGAGCGGAGCACGGGTGACACGGGACAAGTGGAGAAGGTGACGCAGCAAGAAATTGGAGGGAAAAAACGTGACTCTGTGGGAGAAAAGGCTGCAAAGAAAGACCAAAGTGCGGAGAAAGTTGCAGTGACAACCCAAAGGCTAGTAGGAGATCCTACGCAGATAAAGAACGGGGAGATTGGTGTTTATCTGAAAGAACTGACGGTGGAGGTGGTGGTGGATGCGGGGAGAGAGAAAGTGACGGTGATGGACTTATTGAAGGCACTAAAGAGGGACTGCGGAACCGTGAGGGGATGCAGAATTAAAGGAGAACGGATTTATGAAGTCACAATGGCAGAGGAAAGCGGGAAGAGGAAGCTGATGGAGGGGCTGCGGGTGAATGGAGCCCTGGTTCAGGGACGGGACAGTTCGTGCAAGGAGATAACCGTGTCATTTCTGAACATCCCAATCTGCACAAAGGACGAGGTAATAAAAAGAAGGCTGGAGGAATGGGGAGTGAGGCCGATGTCAGCGATTAAAAGAAGAGTGTGGCCGGGCACGGATGTAGTGGATGGGACGCGCTTCCTCCGAGTGAGGTTCAATGAGGAAGTCCGCTCCCTCCCGTACTCAACAAAATTCATGACTGAGACGGGCCCGGAGTATTTTAGGGTCCTACATGATGGACAGGTGCCGGTGTGCAGGCAGTGCATCAAGCCGGGGCATATATTTAGAGAGTGTCCGGAGTTTAAGTGCTTTAAATGCGGAGAGCAGGGGCACTTTGCAAGAGACTGTCAAGTGGGGAGAGGGGGAGGAGCCACAAGGAGCGAAGCGGAGAGGCGGAGCGGTGGCCTGGGAGCAGAGGAGACAGACGAGGCAGAGAACGCGGAAATGGTGGGCAGCAGGAGGGAGAGCAACGCGATGGCTGGTATGAGGGGTGCTGCTGCTGTGGAGAAGGATTCGGGACCAGAGGACGGGATAGCGGCTGCAGAGGAGGGAGTGGCGGCGATCCACTATGCGGAGCCATTGGAGATAACGGAGGACGGCTCGTTGATGATGGCCCGGAGCAAAATAGAGGAGGAGGTGGCAAAGCGAAACACGGATGAGGAGGAGGAAGGGGACGGCAGCGACGAGGAAGAGAGGGAACGCGAGGCTGTCGAGGAGGGATCGACCGGAGTGTCGGAGATGGAGGAGGAAGCAGAGGGAGGGGACGGTGTGGAGGACGGAGAAGGAATGGTGGTGGAGGCGCAAATGGAGAAGGAGAAGGAGTGTGTGGATACGGTGGCTGCTCAGACAAGAGAGAGGGGAGTAAAAGAAGGAGTGGATATATCTCTGGAGCAGAGAAAGTCGAAGAGGCTCCTGGTGATGAAGAACGAGATGAAGAAGAAGAGGAGTAAAACGAGGGGAGTGACTGGGAAAATTGGGCTGCGGTGAGTAAAATGCATATGGTTTTGGAAATACTCACTGTCTCCCTCATAATGGTGACACTGTCCTCCTTTAATGGAAATGGGCTAAGGACAAGGGGCCGCAGAGATGCGGCTCTGATATTGTGTGGCTCAGACATAATATGCCTGCAAGAGACACATTGGGATGAAAGTTGTATGGAGAATGTAAGGAAAGAATGGGTGGGAGAAATGTTTGTGAATAATGGGAGTATGAATGCTAGAGGGGTGGCTATATTAATCAAAAATGGGGCGGTAATGAATGCAAGGAAGGTTGAGGATGATGGTGATGGGAGAATGATTGGGATACTGTTCGAGTGTATGGGGGAGACTTTTAGATTATTAAATGTATATGCACCGAATGAGGAAAGGGGGAGGAGGGAGTTTTTTGAGGGGCTGGAAGGTAAGTGTGGGGGGAACTGTATGATTGTCGGTGACTTTAATGTTTGGTGTGGAAGGATGGATGTGTCGATGAATATGAGGTTTAAGAATGATTCATCACGGGGTGTTCTAAAAACAATAATGGAGGCAAACGGGATGAAGGATGTGTGGAGGGAAAGAAATAGTAGGGCTCGGGTATTTTCAAGGAATCAAGTGGTGGGAGGGATTTTGAGTAGAATAGATTTAGTGTGGAGTAGCATAGGGGGAAAAATCGGTAGGATTGGATATAGGAGCACTGCCATGAGTGATCATAACATCATGGACTTCTGCCTGGGAACAGTTGTCCATGGAAAGGGAGGAGGGGTGTGGTGCTTACAGTTTTTCTCGATTGCTAAGACACAAAACCCAGTACTCTAAACCAAATGACCAGTTGCCTAAACACATTTAGTAAAACTACCCCCCATTTGCCACAACCAAAAACACAATTCACCTGTAGACACTGTTCACAAAACCCATCCCCTTTTTCTCAAAACTCTAAACACATTTTGCCTTGCTAAAACACATTTAGCATATATCTCTGCTCAAATATGCATTGTGAAGCTCATGTGATGCAAAATGCCACACACAGTCAGCAAAACCTGAACACAATGAACACACCTGGTGTAATTCAGTAAACACAACGACTCATAATTGAAAACACCTATTGCAAATGATGTGACCACACCTATATAAGTCAGTTTGCTGAAGGTTCCAAACAAAAATGGATGATCAAGGAAGAAGAAGAGGAGTTCGTGCCAGAGGAGGGAGAGGAGTTCGTGCCAGAGGAGGGAGAGGAGTTCGTGCCAGAGGAGGGAGAGGAGTTTTTGTCAGAGGAGGGAGAGGAGCAGGCCAAGGAGGGAGAGGAGCAGGTCAAGGAGGTAGAGGAGCGGGCCAAGGAGGGAGAGGTCAAGGAGGTAGAGGAGCGGGCCAAGGAGGGAGAGGAGCAGGTCAAGGAGGTAGAGGAGCGGGCCAAGGAGGGAGAGGAGCAGGTCAAGGAGGTAGAGGAGCGGGCCAAGGAGGGAGAGGAGCAGGTCAAGGAGGTAGAGGAGCGGGCCAAGGAGGGAGAGGAGCAGGTCAAGGAGGTAGAGGAGCGGGCCAAGGAGGGAGAGGAGCAGGTCAAGGAGGTAGAGGAGCAGGCCAAGGAGGGAGAGGAGAAGGAGGGCGAGCAAGACAACGCATCTTCATCACAGATGAAATGAGAGCAACGGTCATTGACCACGTCATTGTCCACGGCATGACAATGACCGAAGCTGGACAACGAGTCCAACCAAACCTAAGCCGATTCTCAGTGGCCACCATTATTCGGGCCTTCAGAGAACACAACAGGTACTGTATGTACTATTTTTTTAGTCACTACACTAGATGTTTACAGTATACAGTAGTATAGTGGAGTGCACCTACATACAGACAAGTGCAATAATGGTTACAGTAAAAGTGTGTACTGCAAGGACCATTTCTGACCAAATGACTGTTTCTCTAGAGTTGAAAGATTGCCATATGCAGGTGGGAGGGCTTCCAGATTCACACCAGCCCAAGAGGTCGTCATTGTGGATATGGTTCGGGAGAACAATGTGCTGAGAC
The DNA here is from genome assembly GCF_036324505.1 of Eleginops maclovinus. NCBI lineage: Eukaryota > Metazoa > Chordata > Actinopteri > Perciformes > Eleginopidae > Eleginops > Eleginops maclovinus. Next base: position 4,258,413 of record NC_086355.1, read on the forward strand.
TACGGGAGATACGGGAGAGGATCATTGGTGACAATATGAACTTTCCGAACATTGACGATGTTAGCCTGACAACCATAGACAGAGTCCTCAAGCGCCAGAGAGTACGCATGAAGCAGGCCTATAGGGTACCCTTTGAGCGCAACTCTGACAGAATAAAGCACCTCCGTCACCAGTATGTGCAAGTAAGTACAGTAAAATCTATGTACACGGTGGCCTACAGTACTTACATGTAACATACAATACTATACTATCGTACTGTAATGTGCTGTATTGACTGTCTTTCTGAACACCTGAAAACGCTATTTGTTTCCACAGAGGATCTTCGAGTTGGAGTCCATGGCCAGACCCCATGAATTTATATTTGTGGATGAGGCTGGCTTCAACCTCACAAAAAGGAGGAGGAGAGGCCGTAACATCATAGGACAGAGAGCTATCGTTGATGTGCCCGGCCAACGTGGAGGAAACATCACCCTCTGCGCTGCCATGAGTTCTAGAGGGCTTCTCCACCGGCATGCTGAACTTGGTGCCTACAACACTGAGCGTCTCCTCACCTTCCTAGGAGAGCTCAGAGAAGTTTTGCATGACCATGACCACCCGAACGACCAGCAGAATCCTGGGCCGGCTGATCTTCCCATATATGTCATCTTCTGGGACAATGTTAGTTTCCATCGCAGCATCCAGGTCAGAGAGTGGTTTAACATCAACCAGCAATTTATTAATGTGTGTCTGCCACCCTACTCTCCATTCCTAAACCCAATAGAAGAGTTCTTCTCATCATGGCGGTGGAAGGTCTATGACCGCCAACCGTACACCAGAGAGAACCTTCTCAGGGCTATGGACCTGGCCTGTGATGATGTGGCTGTGGAGGCGTTCCAAGGCTGGGTGCGGCATGCCAGGGCATTCTTCCCACGATGTTTGGCTATGGACAATATTGCCTGTGACGTGGATGAGGTACTGTGGCCCGACCCAGTCCGACGACGTGATGCCGCCCAATGATTGCAGTGTCAACATACTGTGTCAATTTACATGTACAACGTAGGCCTAATAAAAGAGATCGCACCCTGAACATTGTGTTTTCAATTGTTACTGTACTTTATCTATTGTGTGTAATGGATCCTCCATGGAGTTTACAGTACTCATTTTCTGCATTACGTTGTGATATTACTGCATTTTATGTATTATTCATTATTCCTATGAAATGCACAAATCTATAGTAAATGCCCAATACATATTTGAGAATAAATAAGGGTTGCTCAAATGCATCCTGGCAGTTGTGAAACTGTAAAAAAAGAAGTCTCACACTGAAAATGGTGTTTTCAATTTTTTGGGTAACGTGGTTAATGATGCTCAGTAGTGTTTACATTTTTGCAGGCCTTGAGTGGTATTGTGGTGTCAAAGTTTGCTTTTGAGCATATGAGCCACTGTTTAGGTGTGATGGGTTGGTTTTGAGCATATGAGCAACTGTTTTGGTGTGATGGGTTGGTTTTGAAAAGAGACTGTGAGGTTGTGTGTACATAGCTTTAGAAAAGTGTTTTGTGTTTAGAGTTTTGTGAAAAGTGAGGGCAGTATCACAAAATGTGTTTAAGCAATAGAGAAAAACTGTAAATGCCTGTCTGTTGAATGAGGATGGATATAAGGATAAAGTGAGAGAATGTATGGAAAAACGGGGAAGCGTGAATGGAGAGGATGCGGGGGTGTGTTGGGAGGGGTTCAAAAGTGATGTGAAGAGGATTAGCTTAAGATATAGCAGAGACAGAAATAGGATAGAAAGAGAGAGAGAGAAAAGAATTAGGGAAGAGTTAACTTTAGAGGCACAACGGGTAGATATAGAGATAGGGAGAGATGTAGAGGAGTACAGCCGTTTGAAAGATGAGTTGGGGGAGATAGAGCAGAGTAGATGTAGAGGAGCTATAGTGAGAAGCAGGGCTAGATATGCAATTGAGGGGGAGAAGAGTACAGCATTTTTCTTGGGGTTAGAGAAGAGGAAACAGGGAAAGAATTATATTGAGGAGATATTAGGAAAGGATGGTGAGGTGATTACAGATTTTGTAGGGATAGCAGAGAGAGTTGAGGAATTTTATAAGGGATTATTTGAGGTAGATGAGTTTGATAGAGAGAGCTTAGAACAGGTGATAGATAGCATGGAGAATAGATTGAGTGATGAAGGTAGAAGACTGTGTGAGGGGGAGATAGGGTTAGGGGAGATAGAGATAGCGATAGCGAGGCTTGGTAGGAATAAGAGTCCAGGGATAGATGGGCTCACTTCTGAGTTTTTTATAGAGTTTAGGGAGGGGCTGGCACCATAGGCGCCGATACCGTGGGTGCTTCGGGGCCCGAGCACCCACGGAGATTGCCGAGCACCCACGGAGATTTAACCGCACACACGGAGATTGCCGAGCACCCACGGAGATTTAACCGCACACACGGAGATTGCCGAGCACCCACGAAGATTTAAACCGTTTAACCGCCAATGTAGAGCGCAGCTGGCTTACGAAATGGAGAGATTTCTGATAAAACCCCCCAAAAAAACATCAAGCGATGCTCAAACTTCCACAAGTGCCCAGTCAACTAACGGTAGGCCTAACGAAGATAACCAAAGCAGTGAAGGTGTGCGGAAAAAAGGACGGTCATTTCAGGCTAGTTGGAAGACGAAATTCCCGTGGATAGCATATGCCACCACCAAAGACAAGGTATTTTGTGAAGTTTGCACAACTGCTAAAAAAATGAATGCTCCGCTTCCATCAACAACACACGATCAAGAATCGTTCAAAGGTTTTGTACAGGATGGCTTTTCCAGCTGGTCTAAAGCACTGGAACGATTCAGATCTCATGAAAAGTCAAATTTGCATCGCATTGCTGCTAGCATTGTTGCTGCTGCTAATGCAGGTGTTAATGTTGCCGCTTCTATTTCTGCTGGAAAACTAAAGCAGATGTCTGATGCCAGAATAGCTTTGTTGGCTGTCCTATCGTCTATTCAATATCTCTCGTGTCAGGGATTGGCCATTCGAGGAAAAACAGACCAGGCTTCCAATTTGATACAGTTGCTAAACTTACGTGCAGAAGATATCCCGGAGTTACAGTCATGGCTGGCTCGGAAGGAGAGCAAGTGGCTATCTCATGACATCCTCAACGAGATGACTGAAATTATGGCCCATGATGTGATGAGAACGCTAATTGGAGAAATTAAGTCTGCTGAGTTTTTCTCTGTGATTATGGATGAGACCGCCGATATTACGGTCAAAGAGCAGGTGTCTATCTGCTTCCGTTTTGTGACTGAAGATCTGGAACCAGAGGAACTTTTTCTTGGATTTTATCAGACATCAAAAACGACAGCAGAAACCCTTTTTCAGCTTTTAAAAGACGTTTCGGTTAGATTCTCACTGCCAGTCAGTAAATGCAGAGGACAATGCTATGACGGTGCGTCAAATGTGTCTGGCATTAGAACAGGTCTACAGGCTCGCATGCGGGAGCTGGAGCCCCGAGCACAGTACATCCATTGCACTGCTCATGTTATGAATTTGGTTGTGCATGATGTCGCCCAAAACATTCCACCATGTCGGAACTTCATGGTACTTATTCGTGACATGGTAACACTCATCAGAAATTCCCCAAAGCGACTCACCTGGTTCCAAGAGTTTCAAGGCAAAGACGCATCATCTTTGAAACCGTTATGCCCGACGCGCTGGACCATGACAACGGCCTCGTTACAAGCCATTGCTTCCAACTACAGCGCACTACTGGAATTTCTGGAGGACCTGTCTCTGAACGAAAAAGGTGACGCAGGAGGTAAAGCCTACGGTTTTCTTTTGCACCTGCAGAAATTTAGCACTTTTTTCTCTTTGAAACTCATGCTGAAATTCTTCTCTCGCATGGAAACAGTCAATGCTTGTACTCCAAAAGAGGAGTTTGCACCTACAGAAAGCTAGGCAGATGGTTGACACGCTCAGAGAAGACATAAAGTGTCTTCGTGAAGAAGGATTCCAAGGATTTTGGGAAAACACAACTGCAGCAGCACATGACTTGAATTTGGAGAGCCCAGCTGTGCCAAGGCCAAGAAAAATACCCCGCCGACTGGAAGATGGAGGTTTGTCGCACTGCTTTCAAACACCAGAAACAATGTACCGACAGCAATTCTTTGAGATCATGGATACAGCGTCAACATGCCTGGACTGCAGGTTTAGTCCTTCTGTATTCGAACGCATGCAAGATGTTGAGGATTTTCTGATCGGGAAGGGTGACTGCAAAAGCATCATGGAGTTCTATAGGGATGATTTGGATGAGAAAAGGCTCAGGCTGCATCGTGATATGTGCATTGACTTAGCAAAGCAACGAGGAGTTCGCCTAGCTTCTTTTCAAGATGTAGTGGACTTCCTAAAAGGCAATCAGGGAGAGCACCTGAGAATCATGTTGCCAGAGATGACCAAACTAGTGAAACTCGCACTGACTGTCCCAGTAACATCCTGCAGTTCAGAGAGGTCATTTTCAGGCCTGCGGCGACTTAAAACTTATTTGAGGTCCACGATGGGGCAAGCAAGACTGACCCATATTGCTGTATTGAACACTCACAAGGATGTATCAAGAAATAGGAATCTGGATGTAATCGCAGACGAATTCATCAAGCGCACTGCTGCGAGGAGTGCCACTTTCCTCATAAAGAAGTAGCGTCAATGGTGAGTGAAAACAAATCCAATTTTGATATTTAGTAGCTGTGTGGGCCTATGTGTTGATGGTTAATTGACTGCATTTTACTGCGTGGACCTGTATGCTTTGTGTGTGTAACAACAGCATTAGATGGCCGATTATAACTTGTTTGGCTGGCGGCGTACGTGTCTCACAGCCACGGTGGTGTCGAATTTGCGTTGGATTGTGCACTTGGCCTTAGTTAATGCGAGTCGTTTTACTAAATCATCTTGGTGGAATTGATTATTACTTCAGATCATCTACCTGTGCATCGAACCATCCTGCCTGCCTCAACGACGACTCTTTTGCCTCTTCCTCGCCGGTACTTCTATATCTGACCTGCCTGCCGTGCATCGAACCTGGACTGTGACTGTGACCATCGGACTCCTCTACTGCCTTTCCCATACTGGATATTGTTTTATTTGTTTTTGAACTGCCTACCTGTTTACCGAACCTTTTCAGTAAAGATTATTGATTGCACTCACCCCCTCGTGCGTTTGAATCCTCAAACTCTGCATCCAGGGCTCGACATTAACTTTTTGGCTTACCAGCCAACATGACTGGTAGATGAAAATAATTACCAGCATATTACCATCATATTTTTACCGGCCAAAATTAAACCTGGCTTTTCAGACCTACTCTGACATTGTTTGACATAAACAACCTGTAGCCTAAATAACCCTATGGAAGTAGTATTATTTACATTCATTTGTGCCTAATTTGATATGTGCCTAAATGATCATTTATTATTTGAATAATTCATAGAGGCTTATGCCACCTTCCGTCTTAGATGCAAAAGACTTTTATTTTGATAAAGGTATCGAAAATGTGTTTATGTCACCGTGGGAACGTGAACTTGTCATTACGACTTCAGATCTGGTTACGGATGGATGCACATGCACAAAGTTAACAAATTGTATGGTTTAATGGACCCGTAAGAGAGCTCTTATGGTGTTTTACCCATTTATATTGTTAGGCTACAGAAGAATACATGGCGCTGAAATCCATGCGTTTGACTACTTTTTCCAAATCCATAGGGCAAAAAGTCACGTAGGCTATGTTTTTTGCATAAGGTTTATCTTGGGCGTCGAGGGTCGGGCTTTAAACTTTTTAGAGCACCCACCGGCAGAAACATAAATCGGCGCCTATGGCTGGCACCAATGCTCCTCAAACTATTCATACAGCTGGAAGAGAGGGACGAATTGCCGGCTGGGATATCAACGGGAGTTATTAGCTTATTATACAAGAAAGGTGATAGGAAAAGATTAGAGAATTATAGGCCACTTAGTATGTTAAACACTGATTACAAAATTTTGACACGGGTGTTAGCCAATAGGATGATACCAAGCCAAGAGCCAAGAGGGTGATAAAGACAGTAGTTGGGGAATCACAAGCATATAGCATTCCAGGGAGAGACATTAGTGATACGATTGGTAGTATTAGGGACACAATTAGGCACATGAAGGAGGGAATAGGGGGGATCGTAGTGAGTTTAGACTTAAATAAAGCTTTTGATAGGGTCAGTCATAGTTATTTATATAGAGTGTTAGAGAAGGCAGGATTTGGGAGAAGACTAATAGGGTGGGTAAGAAGGATATATAGTAGTGCAGTCAGTTGTGTTAAGGTTAATGGGTGGTAACCAATGTGTTTAGGTTAGGGAGGTCAGTCCGGCAAGGATGCCCTCTCTCTGCCATGCTGTATGCCCTGTCAGCGGAGCCCCTAGCGACTCTGCTGATGGGGAATAAGTACATAAGAGGAGTGGAGGTGCCAGGAGGGAGGGTTAGTTTAGTGTATCAGTACGCAGATGATACAACTATAACTGTTAAAGATAAGGAGAGTGTTAGGGAAGTATTGAGGACAGTTGAGTTGTATGGTAGGGCATCGGGAGCCAGGGTGAATATAGAGAAGTCGGAGGTCATGTATATAGGACAAGTGAGGGATAGTAGATGTAATATAGGATTGAAGGAGAATAAAGAGTATTTTAGGGTGCTAGGAATAAATTTAGGGATAAAGGATGTAGAAGGAAGGGATATACAGTATGAGGAGCTTATTAACAGTGTAGCCAAGACTTTGAATTTTTGGAAGTTGAGGAAACTTAAATTAAGGGGTAAGATAGTGGTGGTTAATGGTTTAATAATGAGTAGAGTAGTTTATATAATGACAGTCTTAGATGTGCCAGACAGAGTAGTAAAAGAGATAGATAGATTAGTGAGCGACTTTATATGGGATGGGAGAGGGGTTAGGATAGCGAGGGAAGTTTTAGAGAATGAGTGTAGGGATGGGGGTTTGAAATTAATAAATCTAAGACGGAAAATAAAAACATTGAGAATCAAAATGATGATAAAATATATAGCCAACAAAACAGACCAGGTGTGGAAGATTTTTCTGGGGGAAAGAATGGAGAAATGTGGAGGGTGTGGGGAGGGTGTGATATTTATGAAGTGTAGAAAGGGGATGTTGAATGGAATGAGTGATTATCAAAGGGAGGTCTTGGATGCATGGGGCGAGTTTCTGGATGTGGTTAGGTATGAATGTGTGAATGTGAGGCAGGTGTGGGAGCAGCCCCTCTTCCTGAATCCAAGGATCACCCATGAGCAGTGTTCCTTGTTCAACCTACCGATGTGGAGAGCGGGGTTGAGGAGGGTTAGGGACTTAGTACTAGAGTATGTACCGGGCTTTATGAGGGCACAGGTGATAGTTGATGAGGTTAGGGAAATAGATCAGAAGATTGGTTTAGGGACAGCGGAAAGTATGTTGGAAAAAATAAAAGTAGGAATGCCGAGTGAATGGTTAAAAATGATTGAGAGTGAATGTAATATAGAGGATGAAAGTGAGGTGGAGTTGTTTGTAGGGAAGGGAGATGTGAGTGTGAAGTTGGTTGATGTAAAGACAAAGTATGTGTATAAATGGTTAAGAGGGAATGAAATTAGAAGGCCTGCATCAGAGAATGTGTGGACGAGAGTAGTGGATGGTTTGACCGGCAGGAGGATGTGGAGAAATGTGAGTGTGAAGTGGAACAGTATTGAATGTGATCACTTTGACTTTATGTTAAGACACAATAGGGTGTTTAATAACCTGGTCATTAGTAAATTTGACGCAACGGTTAAGAGAGAATGTGATGTATGTAAGGACCAGGTTGAAACCTGTATGCATGAGTTTGTTGAATGCAGAGAGCTTGGTGAGTACTTTGGAAGGATGAAAGAGTTAGTTAGCAGATGTTGGAATGAATGGTATGTAAGAGAAATGGAATGGAAGGAGTTGTGGTTGTTTGGTGCGATTGTGAAGAAGGATGAATGCAATGTGTCTCTGCTAAACTATGTTCTGAGCCATGCAAGATATGCCGTAAAAATAAGGAGGAACAGTGCCCATTATGAGGGAAGGTTAGAGAATGTCTGGAGCCTTTTCGAAAGGACAACGAAAAGAGACATAAGAATGCTGTACAACAGCATTGAGAGACTGCAATTTGAGGAAGACTTTGTGTATGGAAGCTCCTTTGTAACCATTAAGGAGGATGAGTTGAGAATAAACTTTGTAAATAACAAATGAAAAAAAAGAGAAAGAGGACTCTGAACGAACTAAAAAGAAAAGACAATGATCGTATTGTGGGGAATGACATGCCTGTGGGCGGTGGGTCTTCTGCATGATCATGTTTTGTTTTATTTTTTTATTTTGGAAACAATTTTGGTTTTGGGTGGAGGGAGGAATGTTGACTGTATGATGGAGAGGTGTGTACAGTGACAAAAGGAAAAACAATCAAAAAAAAAAAAAACTTGTAAAAATGTAAATAAATTGTAAATATGCAAATTTTATAAATAAAAGATTAAAAAAAAAAAAACACGTCCGATCTCGTCCGATCTCGGAAGCTAAGCAGGGTCGGGCCGGGTCAGAACTTGGATGGGAGACCGCCTGGGAATACCCGGTGCCGTAAGCTTTTACTTTTTTTACAGGCCTATAGTTCGTGGTGAAGAATGAACATCCAGTCAACGTTTTGCTATATTTGTGATCCAAAAGAAATGAGTAAAGATCCATAACTGTTGCTTTTTGTCTTTCTTGGGAATTCTTTGATTAAAATAAAACATTAGATTTATTCCAGCCATATTCTAAAAGCCTGAGATTCATTACTGGTGTTTCACCATCTACAAAGAGCATGTGTGTCTCCTGAAATTTCGTTTACGGCCATACCACCCTGAACACGCCCAGGGTCGGGCCGGGTCAGTACTTGGATGGGAGACCGCCTGGGAATACCCGGTGCCGTAAGCTTTTACTTTTATTCTTTCGACTTGTGTTTTTGAATGATTGACAACTAAATAGGAAACTAAGGGTACAGTAATTATGCATTTCAATTACCCAGAAATATGAACTCACATTAGGAAACATATCTTTAGATATTTTCTGTCTGGTGCAAAAGGCTTTTTATTCTGGTGTATCACCACCAGAGGGCAGTGCTCCCTCTTCAATGGAGACAGGACTTTAAAAAAGTCAGGGCCAGAATACAAACTAATTGTCTCTAATTGAACTCGTTTGTTGCCTGTCATGTATTTTAGAGTAACTGTAGGAGCTTAAGCCTAATACTAAGGTTACTGTTTGGTGCTAAAACTTTAATCAAAAGATGCAGTCGAACAGCTGAGTTTTCAGATACCATTTGTGGTGGTGTTTAAAATGAGAAATCGGTAGGCTTGTTATCAGGTGCAGCATAATACCATCCATTTACTGTCTCTTGTTGCGCATGATAAAGTACAGTCTATATCCATCAATATTCAATTCATCTCCCGAGCAAACAATCTTTGCTGTACTCACACACTCGCGCTACGCTGGTCAAAATCCATGCTCTTCCGGGGTCAGACACACCCAATCCTGTTAGACTTACACCTCATACACCTGAGCCCTATAGGAAACACACCAGCAACACCCTGGGCCTGTACTACGAACGGAGTTCAACCTACTTAGAACTAACTCAGGGTTTCCGCGGTAACCCGGGGTTGACTAAACCTGGACATCTTGATTGGTCTTAAACGGTACTACGACGCTGATTATGAAGTTGATCAGCTGAACCTGTGTTCACTCAACCAGAGTTACTGCGCGTTCACATAAAAGGGGTGGTACCAGCGCAAAAAAACACTCTCGATCATGGCGCGCTCTCCCTATTTCACAGAAGAGGAATGCGAGATCATAATGAGGAGTTATGAAGAGTATAAACCGACCCTGGCTGCTAAATCCAACACCGCGGCAGCAAACAAGGCGCGACTGGGGTGTTGGCAGCAAATTACAGACCGCGTAAATTCGTAAGTAGGCCTATTTCTTTACTTCTATATGTCCGTTAAAATAATCCCAACCTGAATACAGTATGTCAGGACGATGTACAATAACAGTCGGAACGTTACTGTATCGTATGTGCAACCACAAATGAAGCAGGACAACTGAATGTTTAGTCCCCTTCACTAATTCTGTGTATGTCCCTTAAATACTTCCAGAGGTACCGGCAGCGCCAAACGGACCTGGCAGCAGGTGAAGATGAAGTACAAAAACATCATTCAGAATGGTAAGTAAGAATGTGTGTGTGTGTGTGTGTGTGTGTGTGTGTGTGTGTGTGTGTGTGTGTGTGTGTGTGTGTGTGTGTGTGTGTGTGTGTCTTGTCAGAGAGAGCTAAATGTGTCTGTCTTTAACAGCCAACAAGAAGAAGGTAGAAATAAGGCGCACAGGAGGAGGGAGGGCACCAGACTCCTATGGCACACACAGTGAATAACACAGTTTAAACCCTAAATGACCTTGGATTACAATAGTTTACACTAGTTATTCAAGTAGTAGTTTTATTTTTGAAGGTTTTTTTTGGCACCTGTTTATAGGGATGTCCCGATCCCCGGATCGGATCGGCCCCCGATACTGGGTTTTAAGGTGGATCGGGATCGGCAGATCCAATTAAATTTCATGGCCGATCCATATTTAATATTTGCCATGATTCCATTGTTACGTTTGTTTGTCGTTTTTGTTCTATTGCATCACCCGCTATTATCGACTTGGAAAAGTGGAGCGGACACATCGTTAGCTAGTTAAAATGTCTGCAGTTTGGCATCATTTTAAAATAACTACAAGTGAGTCGCCGACTGCGACATGCAAAGTCTGTGGTGTGGAAGTCTCGCGAGGTGGTGCTAACAGGGTCTGCTACAACACCACAAACCTAATAAAACATCTTAAAAAGCACCACCCCGACGAACACGCCGCCCTACTGTAAAGCGACAGCTTCTGCGACTGATGGACTCCATCAACAAACACTGCGGGACAGCTTGAAACGAAAGGATTTACTTCCTTGAGACTCCGAGAGATTTCGCAAGATTACTGAGCTGATTGTGGAGTGCATAGCAGAGGACGACCAGCCAATTTCACTTGTGGAAAACTCCGGTTTTTGTCGTATAGAGCTCCTGCGGTCACGTGACTTTTGGTTGGGAGCCACCATTTTGGCAGTCAACATGACCACCGGTGCCAGTGTTTTCTTACCGAGCGAGTATACTTCTCATTTTAATTCAAGTGAAATTCGGCTTTATAGTACAAAATTAGAGAGATTAAATATAAGCGACCCAGCCTTCATTAAATGACTGGTGTGACGTTATTGTTTATAACCATATCACGGCAGTTAACTATTTGAAATAAAATAATCTGAATAACACACCGATCACAAGTAGACCCAACATGTAATCAGACAGGAGTTTGATCTACCCACCTTTGACGGATGGCTTCTGCAGATATCTTTGCCTGCTCTACTTTGTGCAGTTTAGCCTTCTGCCTTCTGTTAAAAACCTCCAGTCTCGTTTTATGTCTCCTCTTCTCTGGAGATGGAAGGTAATCGAAAATTGAGGGGATAAAATCCGGACTCAACGGATTATCACTCTTTCTCCCTACAAAATAAGAAGGAATATTTCAACACGGGTTTGTTTACCACTAGCTTGCTACAAGCTAACTTGCTAACTGGCTAGGCTGCGCCAGAGCCACACTTGTTGAGTTAAAAAGGGACATCACAGTGTCCGTTAGCTATAATAACTGGGTGCTACTTCTTAAATTAAACTAATTAAATTTAATTAAACTGACCAGAAACTTTTTGTAGCATTGTACTGTATTCCTTCACCCACCTGATATGAAGTGATCACTGCATAAGCGAAAGCCAACGGCCGGGGGGTCCCATCTTTCAGTCTTTTTCTGAAGGCTCCTGGCTCTTTTAATCGCTCCAATCCACTTCTCCCTCCTCTCCGCGTCTTTAGGAATGCGATAATACGATACACCTTTCTTTTTCCCACGCCTATTTGTGCAACCTGGTGCACAGCAGTTATCCACCATCCTTGACAGTCTGCCAGTGCCTGTCAATTTACTGCCGCGATGACTGCCAAAATGGCTGCCCCTGTCGTATCTCGTCACGTGACCAACATATATGACATCATCTGCAGGAGCATCCCGCCATTACATTGCTGAAAAAGGCATCCCAGCCCTGCACACCAAGGTGCGTGAACAAGTGCAGCGGCACCTAAAGGAGACTACCTCAATCACCCTCAACACAGACCTGTGGAGTTCAGATGTAGCCCCGATGTCGCTCCTCAGTCTAACCGCCCACTGGATAGACTCCAGTTTTACTTTGCACAACTAGTGCTACATGCAAGTGAGCTGCGTGGCTCTCACACTTCAACGCGTAACCGGAATGCTATAGAAGAGATGCTCGCCAAGTGGGACATCGATAATGACAAGGTGCATGTTGTTATGAGGGACAACGCCGCCAACATGAAGAAGGTAAGCCTTCTTGTTATTGACCACTGATGTTTAGCTACGCATTCAGTCAGTAAAGTTCATGCTAATTCCGTTTTCCATCTTTTAATGAATGGTCATGGGGTAAACTTCCATTTGATGATTTTGACATGATCTACTGAATGTATATTAAATGTTGCCTATTCCCAATTATAATTACGTGTGCCCTGGATTTATTTAAAACTATGCATAGATAACGTGGCTTTTAGACAGCAACCACGTCAACAGGCTAGCAGAAAAGTTAGCCTAGCTTGTTGTCAGCTAATTCACGTCAGCTTAGCCACTAGCACTAGTTGTTATAGCGACAGCAAAGAATTAAAACGAAACATTAATATTCTGTCTTATGTCTTATCTAAGACTACAGGCTTTCAATACGTTTGTTAGACTTGGAAGTAGCCTACCATATTAATGACAAAACAGCTAGTTTTGAGAGGCTACCTATCAGCAGGAAAAATATTCAGTGCAACTTTTGAGACGTTAAAATCTCAAAAGCCTCATCAGATCATAATGGTTTGGAGGTATTATGCAGATGGTGGACCATAGTGTATAAATGACTCACAAATGTTATGGAAATTTCCCGAGGTTTGTACAACAACCAAAGTCCTATTTAACAGAATAAAGGGAACTGAAAGATCAGATTTTTTTAATTATTACTGCAAAAAAAATGCTCTTATTTGTGATCGTGAGAGAATAAAAGCTATTGAGCACAGCTTGGATGCCTGTCTATTTCTTAATGTATACGAAATTAAATGCTGTTTGCCAACACAAAAAGTGATATCGGAAACCGGTATCGGGAAATATCGGGATCGATCGGAACCTATATGAAAATATCGGATCGGATCGGAAGCTAAAAAATTAGATCGGGACATCCCTACTTGTTTATGTATATATTGGAGACAGGTGTTTGTGGGATTACTGCACCAAAGCTGACAAAAGGTTTGACCAGGGAAAGACACAAGGAGGCCACAGGAAAGGAAAAAGAGCAATTGATAAACCGCTGTCATTGTACTGTTGGTGTTTTGATTATTGGATTAAGGACTTTCTTACCTGGACTTTGGATGTTTTTGCCTGAGTAAGATTTTTTAGTTTCACATTTTTAAATATATTTTGGATTTTGGATTTAGAACACCAGTTTAATATCTGAAAATAACCTTAAACCTTTTTATATTAAATACATCTTCCTTTGACAATCCTTGATTTTAGAACCATCAGTATCTACAGTATATGCATTTTATTAAACAATCATACGATACATAATTACAGTTCTTGCAACAAACTATATTATCATCATGTGGGTAGACTCAGGCTCAAACCTGGGGTGAAGTTACACTTTAATATGTTGCTATTAGACATGATTAGAATTGTCAGTATCCATATTCCACTACTTATTACATTTTATATTCTCTCTGTTCATTATATGTGAAAACAATGTATATACATTACCATATATCTGAGGGAAGTTGTCTTGACTGTTTTGTTAGTAAATACATTTTTTATCCGTTCCACAGTCATTTTGAATAGAGTTAATGTGTGTGGGCTGCCGCTGGGGCGACGCACGAGGTTGCCGAAACAATATGCCGAAAAGTAGAAATCAAAGCATGACCCTGCGGCTTTTTCGCCTGATCTGGGTAGATCCAGTGAATCAGTTTTGTAAATACATCTAATATCATACATTGAATTTGATTAGAATATGATAAAGCCCTATTATAACTACACTATTGACAAACACTCACCCAATTTGTAGTGGGAGGCCCAGATCCTGGGGGCTTTGAGGCAGAGCACATTGCACAGTTGTTCTCGATGTCAAACACTGCAAGAAAAGAAAATATGTTATTTAGACATACTGTATTTGTATACAGTTAACAGTTTATTGGCAGCAGAAGTGCAGTCAAATTCTATGCTGCTGTTCAGCTGTAAATTATACCTTATAAACTCTACATGGATTATGAATGGGATCATCAACACAGGTTTAATATGTTTTTAAGGACGGATGTTTTAAAAAGAAGACTATGTACACAGTGTGCACCGAACAACATAAGCAGACTAAAACAATCCGTAATATTCTAAACATTACTAGGACATGACCTGTGAGCAACACATTTAAAAATGCAGGAATTTATAATTGTGACTTTCACTCTAAGCCTTGTTCTGTGTTCCATATTTCACCCATGCCTCCTGCCACTCTGCCTTTAAGCTTGTTTTTTTCAATAAATCACCTATAAACTGTTCTTGGATGCCTGGTGCAGTCTGTATTCGAATCCTCTTCCCTGTTCTCCTGACGCAAACCAAGACAGTTTAAGTGTCAGTATTTATATTCCTTATTGCAGCAGGAAAAAAGTTATTCTACAACTGTTAATGTCTCAATGGAGTGTGTGAGAGAAATATATGTCATGGGTTCAACTGAGATATGTATGGAATATTTGGTTTAAAATCAATGATGCTGTAGGCTATAAATGCTGTAGTGTGTGGACTCAAAGGCAATTTTACAGGCTGTAGTTATTGTAGATTTGTTTGATTGCATTGGATTAATATAGGTTCATCTTTTCCATAACAACAAACTAAGAACCATAACATAAAGCAGGGAAAAATGACTTACAAACCTGAACCATTGAGTATTGAAAGTGCAAACTTTCTCCTCTCACAAGCCATCTGCTTTTTGGATGTCCCAAAGGACATACCTGATAATGCAGGAAAGGCCTCCATCACTGCTTTTGCCGTCTACACACGTTAGGAAAACACCTGCGGCTTTAGCATTAAGCTAATGTACAGCTTTAGCATTAAGCTAACGTGTTGAGACCAGAGTGGTCTTTAAGCTTATCATTTTTACCAGAAATATATCTACAGGTAGGTCTAGATGTTTTCAAACTCACCTTTCCACGTAAAGTTGCTTTTAAAAACACACAGCTTTCTCAAAGTATTCAGTCGGTAATTCAAAAATGATCCTCTGCTCTGCTAAGCTCTGTTCGACTCCCGCCACATGGTAATGCAGTCACCAAACATTTCCACTTCCGCTTCCGGCGAAAGACACGCCTAACAGATAACCAAACTGCAGCACCGGATAGAGCCCACCTTAAATACCTGAGAATCGGACAGAGCCACCCACCGCGCAGGTATTCAAGGTGGGCTCAATCAGCTGCTCCGAAAAATTCCAAAAATGTTTGGTGACTGCATTACCGTGTGGCGGGAGTTGAGCAGAGTTTAGCAGAGCAGAGGATCATTTTTGAATTATCGACTGAATACTTTGAGAAAGCTGTGTGTTTTTGAAAGCAACTTCACGTGGAATGTTGAGTTTGAAAACATTTAGACCTATCTGTAGATATCTTTCGGGTAAAAAATGATAAGCTTAAAGACCACTCTGGTCTCAACACGTTAGCTTAATGCTAAAGCTGTACATTAGCTTAATGCTAAAGCTGTACATTAGCTTAATGCTAAAGCTGTACATTAGCTTAATGCAAAAGCTGCAGGTGTTTTACCTAAATTCTGTTCATATGGTAACAGCTTTCTTATGTTCTGTTTTCCAGGTTCCTGTGAAGATGCAGTGGAAGTATTGTGAGTGTATATCTCAGAAAAGCGGCTACTTTTTTCCCTACCGAAGCAGTTTCTCTCTGCTGCAGGACACATTTAAAGTGAATCAGTACAGTGTCCCTGTAAAGGAGGCGACTTCCAAACTATTAGTCACCTCACACTGGTACCGCCAGCCACAGTATTTAGTCTTGAAATGTAATACTGGAGCATTGTTTGTATTTTTCAGAAGTTCATGGAGTTCCTGATGCAGGTGCTACAGGGGCTAATTCTAAAACACTGGCAATGGAGCACCACACATTGAGTGAGATTAAGCCACCACATAGCAGCTTTAAGAATTGGCAGTTAGGTGATGACTGTGGAGCCGTTAATTCTGGCTGCTGCGAATACTTTGAGAAAGCTGTGCAACTTTACGTGGAATAGTAGGAATGAGTCTGAAAACACCCGTCTGTAGATATCTCTCTGAGCTATTGAGCTAACCCTTTTTTTATGTTCTGTTTTCCAGGTTCCTGTGGAGGTGCAGTGGAAGTATTGTGACTGTATATCAGAGAAAAGAGGCTACTGTTTTTCTGCAAATCATCTTGTGTATATCGGATTACTGCAGAAGAGGAACATGGTATTCTCAGTCCAACAAGATATTTGGAGGGAAACGCTATAAATTATCCTCTGCTGCCACAAGGGAGCAGCAGATCTCCATCTAATGTTTTAAACACCATTCCTGGATCCCTTCATCATTTAATATTAAACAAGCAGCGAAGAACAGTTTAATCCTGATGTTTGCACGTGGCATTCTTTGTGTATTGATTAATTGAAATGTAACCCAAACAGTGTAGAGGCAACACGGCACACACTCCCCATTATGTCCTCATTATGAGTTACTTTGGGTACAGCTCACAATAGACCAGGTGTTTGCTCTTGGAGGGGGTTTGACAGTGTGACTGAATGTTCTCCATTTATACAGCAGGTGTTCAGAAAATGGAAGCACCATGAATTATTTTTTATAATCACTTTCTGGAGGACATTTTTAAACACTTTACCCTGTACAATTGTTTTCATATATCTAGAATATCAGGAAAAAACATGCATTTCATTTTCAGTGGAACACTTTTTTCAACTCTGACATGTTAATGCGCTTAATTGTTTCTCATTGTCACTGCAGAGAAACAAACAAACCCATTTCATTTAAATTTGCAACAACAAAGAGAATAGGAAGAAATCTAGCGGTGGGGGGGTTTGACAGGCCCTTGGTTTCATGTCGCGGACACATGCAGGCAAACAGTCGCTGTGATATTGTGACATCATGTTTTCTGTTCCTGTTTGTGGTAAACTTAAATCACAGCAAATGTTGCAGGACTTCCTTTATTTGTTGTTTAGTAGTAAGGAGCCAGACTTTTGGGGATGGGAAATAAGTTCCTATGAAAAGACCAAAACCACCATAATTTGATTCCTCGAAAAAGCATTGTCTGTATAACAAAACCCAATATCTCTTATTCCTCTGTGACACAGAACGTCATTGTTATCCTAATAAATATAAAAACATGACTCTATTGCACTTACAAGAATCTCCTCCAGTCACACACACAGTCAAACACACACTGCAGTTTATTTTTGACTCAATCGTAGATACAGTCCTGCATGATGGAAAACATCGCTGCACCACTAATGGTGTATTAATCCACCTCAGAAAATGTTCTTTGGTGAAGTTGATTTTGCTAAATATATCAGTGAAGAAGAATATTGTAAGGGACTAAAAACATGTTGGTTTTATAGGCTTTGTTGACAATTTTAAAATATCCTTTAACTGCATTTAGGCAGGTTAGCTTCCCTGAATAGAGAAAGTTAACATAGCGTTGACGATATTTAACTCCTAAACAGGCCAATAAATAACCCAGCCTTTCTTAATTTTCTCTCAACCGTATAATTTCAGACATGCAGGTTTACCTCTCATTAGTTATTCACTTCATCAGTTCAGATCATATACATGTCAGTTTAAGAAGCTGTGTTTGCTTGTTGAGCTCCAGAAACCAGACCATCAGAGTTTGGTTTTGGCTGCTTGGCGGCGTGACGTTTTCAGCCGTGTGGAGGAGAAACAGGAAAACCAGCCAGCAGTGCTTCTGAATGCCAAATTAAATATTATTCAGGTGGAACAATGGGCTGCTGGCTGGAAAAGTGCTGAATCTTAATATGGCCTTAATTGTTATAGGAATTGTAATTGTAATTTCTTGTTGTTTTCACTGTAATGACGCCTATTATGATGTAAAAAGGGGCCAGAAATCAAAGTGGCTGGATATAAATGTTCCCTGTGCTGCTCAGAAGTCGGCATGTTGAAGGGACAGAAGACAAAAGTTCACACAAATTACAATAAATAAATACATATTTTACTTCAGCACTCAAGCCCATTGATATCTTACATTTAAATTGCTGAAAAACAATTGGAAACATGTTTTTCAAAGACTATAATTCGATTGTTGGATTAAAAATGTAAGTATGTAATCATTTCAGATTATTCCGTATAGCACACACACAGTTATACCTCCTAAATGTACTTCTAAAATACTAAAATCATGGAAAATAAATGCTGTCAATAAAAAGCAAACCCTGTCGTTAATTGACATGAAGCCAACAGGAGATTATATTGCTTCTCTCTACTGATTAGTGTAGGATTTTAGGATTATTGTCACATTATTACTTAGAGTAGCACTTTCACATGCAGGCTAATCACACAGTGACCCTGAGTGTGTCCATGGGGGCTAACTGCATGAAAAACCAGAGGACGGAAACAGGGGTGGAGGGCAAAGGAGCCGAAATGAGGATTCAATGCAACCAGAAACAGAAGAAGAGGAGATTAGGAGAAAAACAGCAAAACAAAAGCAAAGATGGGAAGGAAAAGAGGAGAAATTACGCAACATGACCTCTTTTGCTTTTTTGGGATTCAGATGGGGAGTTCGGAAAGATGTAGTAGGTCATCCTGTCAACCGCTTTAATGCAATGGCTAATATTTCCTTTCTTTGGCTATCATTCCTCTAAAATTCTCAAGTAAACATCTGAGATTCAAGAAACGGCAGGAAAGCCAAGTGGTCAGTTTGTCAGACATGTTGCAAACAAACCAATAGTTTAGAAAGACGATGAATTGAGATTTTGGGAGGTAAAACATGTGGATGCATATGTATGACATGTCACTGTAAAATGTGATTTGATTATTCTGTTCTCTCATTTTCATTTCCTGCTCCAGAGTGTGTCTTATGTAAACGTGTTTAAGGTTTTGAACCTGCTTTTATTTCTTGACCTGTCTGACTTATTTTTATTTTTATATCTCAGTAGAGCACAATGTTGTGTCCACAGATGAAATTGATGGGCAAAAAACTACAATAAGATGCAAGCTGTAGACTTTATCTTGCATGTTTCATTAGTTGTAGAGATCCATGGTGTTCAACGGCTGTTCAACAAACACTGAATTTGCAGACATGACTTTAGGTGCTGGTGACTTCATTACAAAATATCAGCATTGGCTTTCAAAACCGTTCCCTGTTGATGTCACCAAGGTCATCTGTGTGTCATGTCCTCCACTCTCCCTCCCTGTCCTATTTTGGTATTGGTATGATGACATCTTCTTGAGGGAGGGAGAGAGGTTCTTGTTTTCAAGTCAGCATTTATTTGCAACCTCACTTGCCCTGTGATTGTTTGAGTTCACACATTACGCAGATCTATCATTGCTATTTTTAAGCTACTTAATAGCTCCTTGTGTTTCCGTTTGGATGAGGTCATGATATTTGTTGATATTGTAAATGTTATGCTGGCTAATTCATGCTTAAAGTATGAGGATGTAAACTGTGGATGTACACAGATAATTATCGGTGCTAAACATAGAAGTTATTGTAAACACGAGCCCAGACTGCCGGTAAACTCCATCAGAAACTTGAGAGCAGACGTAAACACGGTGTTTGTGTTTAGAGTTGTTTAAAATGAAATCATGGTGGAAATATTTGTGTAGAAGGATGAGGTAACAAAGTCTGGAGAGTAGATTTCTCCTTCCCAAAAACCTGTTTTTACGTCATAATTTCAAACACATAAAAACGGGAAGGAAGAAGAATCAGAGGATGAAACCCTCTTTATTAGTCACATACATGCACACAGCAGAGCAGTGAAATTGGTCCTCTGCATTTAACCCATCCTAGTACTAGGAGCAGTGGGCAGCTAACGTGCAGCAATGGGGAGGGGGGATTGGAGATGTCCGGTGCCTTGTTCAAGGGCACCACAGCAGGGCCCAGGAGGTGAACTGGGACCTCTCCAAGTAGCAGTTCACTTTCCATATTTCAAGTCTGTTTGGGGACTTGAACCGGCGACCCTACGATTCCCACTCCAAGCCCCTACTGACTGAGCCACTGCTGGACGCTAAGGAGCATCTGATGCGACAAACAATACTAAAATCAGACTCCGGACTCTTAGCTAACAGCTCACCACATGAAGAAGGAGTTAGAGTAATGAGAAAATAGTGGGACATTTTTAAAATGAAAACAAAATTTGAAAAAAAGGCAGAATTTTTAATAATTAATTATAATTTCTAAGAAATAGTCAGAAGTTTGAAAAGAGAAAATAGAAAAAGAAAAAAATTAGGGGACAAAAAGTGTGAATTCTTAAAAGAAGATCATTAGGGCCACATAAAGAAGGAATTAGAACAATGAGAAAAATAGCGAGACATTTTTAAAAGTCGGCATTTAGAAAAAAAAGTTGACATTTGAAAAAAAATGCAGATCTTACAGGAAAAAAACGTATTGATCTATAAATGGTCTAACTGTGTCATATGTCACTGCCTTGTAAGTAATGTGATAAATAAGGTGTTATTCTTTCTCTTGTGTTGGTTTTTTCTTGCACATTTGTTATTCCCGTGTTGCTCTGCTCCAGGTTAACACCGCTCCTCAGAATGAATGAAGACTCCTCATCTCTCCTGCTGTTTCCCCCGGAGAAAACAGCTGCCGTTATTAATTCAGGGAATATTCTCTGCATTATTTCATGCAATGCTGATTTAATAATTTTCCCCTTCAGTCATATTTTCCCAAAGAATCCATTCTGTAACACAGTATCCAGCTTTATGTCACAAGGGAGCAGCAGGAGGTTGTGCATGTGCTTCTATCAGATCCAGCATGGCAACTGGGAGTAAGGGCCTCATTTGGCCCCTCACAGTGACACGTGAGCTGGGAAAAAACTGAGCCATGTGGGGGTACTTTCTAGCTGCAGGACATGGTGAATTGCAATCACTGGAACGGAGAAACTCTGACCTGTGATTCTGATTGGCTCGTGCAAGTTTAGGCAGGTGATGTCTGTAAATGCTCTCATTAGTCATGAGGAAATAACGGCAACCAGTCACACCGCACCGACGTTCAAAAGCCTTCAAATCCCAAATACCTGGAAACACAACAAGGTCACCTGTGCACACTTTAAAATCCTTTTCAGTTTGTACATTTATAGGCAGACTATTTGTTTTCACATTATCCGATGACCTCTGCAGCAGCAACCACAATGAGACTAATACCAGTTTTCATCTGCTTAATACATCCCTCACAAGGATTTGGTTTACCCTCCAATCTGATTTATATAATCATTGTAAGTGGCTTTAAGAGGATTTACCCGTATAGAATAACATCTGACAAACAGAACAATAATAAAACTAACATCCAGGCGTGTCTGCGTCTCTGATCAGTGATGGAGTGTTATCCACCACGCTGACCCACTTTCTGCTTTTCCATTGGCTCACAGCCCGGCAATTGTCCGAGGAGAAGAGAGTGCACCAGCTGTCATTAGCCAGCCTGTTTGAGGGGATGCAACTCAGATTATCAGCATGTTTATCCCTCTGTGTGTTTGTCTGTTTGCAGGGTCACAGGCCAGATCCACCATGTCCAACACACTCACACTGTGTCCTATCTGACTGCACACTGTTCATTATCAGAGACATATATGAGGTAAATGAACATGCAATTTCGACAAATTTGTACATTTTGCACTCACACGCTTCCTCGTTGCATTTAAATTGTTATTAAAAAAACTGCCACTTCTATAATGTATAAAGTATCCTATGTTTGTGTTTTATAGTAGGAGACTTAGTGTACTCTAACTGATTCTGCATATTTGATATTGTTCTTTCTATATTTAATTTTTCCCCTGTCGATATGCATACATTAACTGATAATATTTATGACTGATTTTAAGAAGTTACTGGTATGAAATGTCTTCCATGTATACCTTATGTCATTGTTGTCTCCCAAAAATACAAACATCACTGAATAAGTCATAAGATTCAGAGTTAATAATAAATGTTTGCAGCTTCACACAGAGGCAAGGATGTTTCATAAGGAATAATAATGACCAGTTGTCCTTTTCAATGCATTCCCTAAGCATAATGAAAGGACAGTCAAGCGCATTTCGGTTATTATTTAGTACATTACACTTTATGTGCCTTTAATATAAAATCCCAACAATCGAGGAGATGATAGTGACCCGATAACTTCCCCCCTGCGATCAAACCAAACTCTGACTGACGTTACGTAACCATGGTGTCATCTACTATATTGAGTAGAGCCAGCTGGGGGCCATAGGTTCTTAGTGGACGTGTGCACTGTGCTTCACTTTTCATGTATTTACTGTAAGTGAGTCACATCACTAATTACAGAACATGTGGCTTTAATACTGTATCCCAAGCTGCCTTCAGGCTTTGATAACAAGCCTCGTTGACCCCCGGCTGCATGAAATCCTGGCAGGGGATCACAGGGACAGATTTAGGCAATGAAAAACAGCCATGAAACACGACCCACTTTCTTTGGGACAACTTGAAACAGGGGATTTCCTTCCATTTTACTTCTTCTATTACTGAGTGTGATTCTGAACGATCTAATCTTGGTTCAATATTCAACAAATGACTTATTGTGCCACAGACTATTACTTAATGTTATTGTCTAGCACTTATATTTTCAGGAGCTTATTTGACCTTGTGCTCTTTTCCTATGACATTTGACATTGAAAACTAAAAAATGTTAACTATTTAGAAGAGGTTAGAAGAGGTTAAACAGTGAAAATAAAACCCAGGTGGTTACTTTTTTAAACAGCAACTATTTTCGTTTACTTTAATTAGCCAACATTTGTCTTAATGTAAAATCAGACACATGAATTATTATTAACTCTTTTTATAATGGGGGAAAAACAACCAGGTGTTTCATAGCAATTTATTTTTTAGCTTCTATCAAGCGGTACCTCAGACCTTTTTACGGTTTTGTTTAAATGCAACATAAGACATATTATTTATTGAGGAGTCAAAAATGTCATTTCTTCCCGTTGTTTTATATGTTTCATAGTCTTTTACAATATTAACTTTTTTTTAAAAGCAACACAGATTTGTTTTATCTTTGCAAAATGTAGTCAACGCAAAATCAGACACACAATATTGCGGAGTCAGAAACAAAGATAAACAAATGTGGTTCAGATCAGTCAACAGTAGATTACTTTTAAAATCATGCATACCTTTCTCAAATTAGATATGTTCCTAGGTCACATTTTGAATACGGTGTTATCCCTCAAACTCTCCGAAATCTCATTATTTTCGGTCAATCCCCGGAGCTCATGATCATAGGTGAAGTCGTGCATTGTAAACCTGTAATAGCTGCACACGCACTGTTGCATAACAGCTGCAGACCTACAATATACCTCCAAATACCTGAGAGCCAGCACTGAGTCACTTCTTGGGAAGCAGCATCAACCACATGGTTATATTTTGGCCTTATCAAAAGTTTGAGAGGCCCTTGCTGAGGACCTGTTAAAAAGTCCTGAGAGCAGTGAATAAGGACGCTTATGTAACAGGGGTTGGAGGTCATGGATATAATGGCCACCCATGACCAGGTAATAAGAAGGAAAAACACACACATGCTACAGTTTCAACTGAACCTCACACGCCTGCCAAGATCCTCCTCTGAGGTCATGCTGTTAAATCACAATCCCTGGACTCATGCACACAGAAACCGGACTTTATATTCAGCACGGCATATTAAAAATAAGGCTGTTGAGTCGATTCCTCTATTAATCTGTCCAGTATTATTATATTCCCAAAATGTGGCTATTGTACCTCATTTGAAACTACTTAATATCTCATTTTCAGTTTTAAAAGTACATTATATGATCATATTATTATTATTTTGAACAACTTATATATTAACACATATCAGTATTTGCTAATGATGCTGTTTTGTCTGTGAATGCAACATGTTTGTCATGTAAAAATCCTCATATGTTAAGAGGTTTCACAGTAAAATAGGTCGGGTTTTGATGCATTATATAAGGGTGTGTGTGTGTGTTTTAGTGTAGGATCACATCTGTGTTACATCAAAAAGGTTTAGTTGGTCATAAGGGGTAATAAGAGAGACGGACGGCTTTTGTGGTGTAAATTACACACTGACTGAACAGGGCAGTGAACGCCCCTCTCTCTCTCTCTGTTGCTTTTGGTTCGTCCAAGAATGAGGCATTAACTTTAATATCTTTTGGGGAAAAATGTATCTCGAGCACTCTTTTAGATGTTCTTGGTAACCTCACCAGATGTTGTTGACAGACAAACACAAACATGCTTGCAGACGTTCAAATATTCCCACACACAGTCAGAACCAGTGTTGTGTACAGAAACGGGAGATTTCCCAACAAATTCACCCCAGAAGTTTGTGAAAAATGTCATTTGTTAACAGAGTGGGGGTTAAAATGTCACGTGCAGTACCTTTTTAAAAGAGAAGCAGCCAGCAGTCTGTTGCATTATGATCAAAATGGACAGGAACACATGCAGAGATCTATAGGAACAAAAGGGAACACATTTTCAGCTCAAACATAAAAAGCTTTGACCTGTCACCAAACATGACTCTTCAGACGGGGACATGGGGAGTAGGTGTTAATGGGAGGGCAGACGATGGCTTTTGAAGCCTTGATGTTGGGTGGGGGGGTGAGGGGGTATCAGTGTTTTTTTGATGTCTTTGGTTTTACTCGTAGGTCATGTAGCACCCCCACTTCACCTGCCATTTCCTCTCCCCTCTCACGTTTCCTTCCATGTTTACTGTCCGTTGCAAACTGTATCATACATCCAGCTCTTGAGTGACAGCAGTAAATTCTACTTTGTCTTCTACTGAAGGGGGTGAGGTAAAATAAACAGTCAGGGGTTAGAGAAACATGCATGGTAGTATATATCAAATATTTCAAAGACAGTTACAGAATATTTAAGCTGCACATTCACACAAAACTGACCAATTCTGTATTTTCCATCAGAATAATTTTCTCTCAAATCTTCCTGTTCCTTTACACCCATCATAATCCGGAACAATTTAGATATAATGCATGCAATAAAGTTGCCTTTAGTCACGGCATTAAGGGTACATTCAGACCTTGGGCTAGCTCCACTTTTGCAGCCTCTCCGCATAAAGAATATCTCCTCTTTATTATATCTTATACTCTCCCGAAATAAGCTAGAATTGAATAATCAAGCTATAAAAGATAGTAAAGGACATTGCTCTTGAACCAAGTCTTGATTTTTTGGTGATCAAGACGATTGTGTCATTTTAAAAATGTAGGATATCGCAGATAATATTGTTGTTTGATCTCTTTACTAAGCCTCCTTTCCAGCTATCAATTTACACACAGATTTACACTGTCCTTCACAAGTTGATCTGCAAAAGGGGCCCTTTACACTTTCCACTTCAGCCCTAAGATTCATGATCCCCACAGGAAGGGATTCACCAAATATACTCCGGGGTCTTCAAAGCATTGTGGCAATTATTCATGGGGAACGTGGATGAGAGCGTTGGTGGCGATAACAAAGGGGTGGATGAAAGTCTGGTCCAAGCCTTTATTTTATTTAGTGCCAGCAAAGGTCAGCGTCATGTGTCCCCCCCCCCCACCCACACCCACCTTCACTGGCACACACATGAAAGGGACAGAAATACAAAAGCATGCACCCGGGCACGTGGAAAACAGCGGGGAATCTGTCCTGATGTTCCCCCATGTTGCAGACTGAAGCGTGAATATGTGTCCCTGTTTGTGCCTCCATATTTCCCTCTTCAAATAAGTATTTTAAGCAGAAACATAATTAACTGTACGTACTTATTTGTTTTTGTATATGTATGTAAACAATCCAATAGAGACTTTTGTCTTCGTAGATGAGAGGTGTGCAGGGTCACAGAGTCCATCTAATAATGCCCAACAGCGTGGGGATATAACCTCAGACAACGACTTCTGAGGACAACAAGTGGTGGTTGTTTTGTACTTGGGCTTTACCCCAAACAACATTTCCCACAAGTCAAACCTGATGTTGTTGAACTGGCTAACAGCAGTAGAGCAACATGCAGCAACACTGGTAGAGGAAGACTATTGAATGGGCATTAATTGCCCGTGGCGTCTGGCTCTCCGGGCTCCCTCCTAATGAAGCGGTACTTTAGTTCTTGCAGAGAAATGAAGTCATGCATCAGCATCAATTGACTCTGATAGTAACCAGTCACATTGAAACCAAGTTACCTCACGTATCAACCTGAAACCAACACCATGAGCTTCACAGAGCAGCCCAACTATTATATTATAACTACTATATGTAGGTTTTTAAACTTGCATTGCCAAACTAATGGCAATAAAGCCTTTGAATTTTGAGTCTGTAAAAAAGCCAGATATCCATATATGTACATAGTTGGGTACTCAGGTGGGGAAGTCACTGTAGAGGCCTCCCAAAATGGGCTCTTCAACCAAATAATCCTTGATGCAGAGCCCTTTAGAGTGTCCTTCCAGTATAGAAAATGCAAGAAAATGATCTCTAACATGGCTTTAAAATTTGGAAAATCCAATGCAGTTTCATTTAAGCTTCCCCTACATGCTAAAAAACCTTCTGTGTGCTGCACAGGAATACACATTTGTATGTACACAGGCAAGAAGGAAACACACAAAGGCACTGGTATATACTACAAGTATGCAAATAATCAACAACGATTTCTTCTTGACTGTGTCTCTAACAGGTGTCTTTGTCTCTGTGTCCCCTTTCCTTTAGTCCTCTGTCCCAACACACACATCTTCTCTCTAACTAAACTTTGTTGGAGGTCTTGAATTCTTCTTAGAAGTGCCTGCAATTTGTGGTATTTAGATGTAAAAAAAAAAGTGACATGTTGTTCTTCAAATGCTTCTGTTCTTCTGCAGAATGCGATAAATCCACACTTATTTTGTTTTGTGGGTTGGAGCTTGGAAGAAACAATGCTATAATATGCTTGGTTTCTTTTACAGCAGCTACTTCCCACACGGGACAGGATTGTAAAATAAGACACAAGTTGGCATGGAGATATTTGTCTGTCAAGGTCATTATTTTGTGATATTTTGCATGTAGACGCTTAATCGACATCAGATGCAGGTTCCCGGGAGGAGAGAAAGTGGGGGTTTAACATACCTTTCATTGCAACATAAGGGTTTCACAAAAGCTGCAGAATGTGTGTCAGAAAAACATCATGTGGGAATGTTTCCAGGGTTCCTGCGAAGTGAGTAACTTGCTTTTTGGAGTAGGTCAACAGAGGAGCGTAGGGAGGAAAACACGGCTAATTGTTGTTTTGAAATTCACGAGATTGATAGATCGTATCGAGCGTGACTTCATCGCACAGAGAGCTGAAGGCTGGCAGGGAAATCTCCCAGAGAAGCCAAGCTGCCCTTAAACTCGCTTATCTTTCTTTATGAAAACAAAATGAACGTATTGTTGCCAGAAGGGCAGATGTGGGTGTGAGAGTGTGAACTTCAGCCTGTAAAGGAAGCAACAAGCCTTCAGCAGACATGAGGAGGGCATACTCCAAACAGAAATGCCAAACATTGAATATGTTTACATGCATTAAAAAATGTTTTATGTTTTGCAAACAAAGCTTCCGTCTTTAATTCCTTCAACAAATTTCTTTCAAACTTTGCAATATTTGTGCATATCCAAATGATATCCAAGTCTTTCTTAATGTTTAAAGGTAGGTTTGTTTCTTATTAGGACCATAAAAGTGGGCTTTTCTCCTTCTTTTTGCATCTTGGTTTGTGTGAAATGGACAGAGCTATGTGATGCATTATTCGGTCAATCTTAATTAAGCTGCATATTCAGAATGTGCTGTATAGACGTCAAACATACCCTCCTAATACTTAATTAATATAGGCATTTCCCACGTGTATTAATTGGAAAATGCTGAATTCAGGATATGCTGTTTTGTGACCTAAGGCATATTGTCATGTGGGGAATTTATGCATGGATGTAGTCATTGAAATTGGAAGGTATCCCAGTTACACCATCAAAAAAAGACGTTGGTATGAGAGGCATCTATCCACAGGTAGATGGTCCTTTGGCAAGATACTTAATGGCCAACGGTGTGTGAATGTTAGCCTGAATGATGTGTGAATGGGTGAATGATACCTTTTATATGTAAAGCACTTCGAGGGATTGCACGGACTGGAAAAGCCCTGAGTTAATCGAGTGCATTTACCATTTGGCAAGTAAAAAGTAGCACAAAGTGAGCTGCTGCAGAATTTCAGTTGTTGATTGACTCATATTAAAGCATCTCACAGTTTATCTAAAGCACATTCATGTACAGTGCATTTGTAATAGTTTTGAGTGGCTCTTCACTCTGCTGGTGTTTGCTCTGCTTTCTGCTGGACCAGTACAGAATGGGAACAAGGCCGGGCTGATACAGCTGTTTGTGTGGATCAGTGTCAAGATAAATGATTCAGAAGCTGACTGACTCATCTGTGCATACCTGTCATTCTTAACGTCTTCACATATGATTGTATTTCATTGTAGACTTTCTTTTATGTTTGAATTTATTTTTATTAGAGTCGTAAATAACATATTTCAAGGTTCAAGGTTTCAAGGCTTTATTTGTCATATGCACAGCAGATACAGCGTATATGTTGGCAATGAAAATCTTATGTCGCGTGCTCCTCCAACAACTCAACATACATACATATTAAGCTCTTTCCAGAGTTTAACTGTATTTATTTTGATTTATGACCATAATGCTTGTTTTTAATTTGAAAGTGCTGAGGCTGTACAAATCAAGTTGAATAATGGAACTCACATGTTATTGTTATAGTGCAATAATATTATATTTGAATTACACTAAAACAAAACGATTACCTGTTCCCAAATGTTTAAAAAGCCAAAAATAACAGGTTTTTTTCACAGTTTATGTATATTATTATGAATCATTTTTTATTATAAATTATTTTTATTTCTGTTTCTTCTTTGAGATGTTTATACTTTAGAATTGTTTATTTCTTCTTTTTTCATTTCTAATTATATGCTACACAAACATTTCCCAGTGTGGGATAAGCAGTGGGCTGCCATTATGTACAGCACCTGGGTAGCAGTGTAGGGAACGGTGCCTTGCTCAGGGTCACCAAGGTAGCACCCGGGGACCTTCCAGTTCCGAGCCCAAGTTCCTATGGACTTTGCCACCACCGCCCCATTCTACTGTGATGGTATTTTAACATTACTACACGCATAGAGCCGAAATTCACACATACAATAAAAGGACCTATACACTTTCATTAGTGGAGAGTTTGCAAATGGTTCAATTCCATGGAGAACTTTGGGGTTTGGTGCCTTGTTTAATTTAGGACACCTTGTCAGGTCCTAGGAACCAAATTTGCACAGCTCGATGTACCAGCACCTTTTTTTCGCGATCGAGACCTCAAATCTTACCCAAAACGAATCGTTCCCTGACCGGGAATCGAACCCGGGCCGCGGCGGTGAGAGCGCCGAATCCTAACCACTAGACCACCAGGGACAGATGAATCATTATGCGACTTTTATATTGTCATATACTGTAATTTAAGGGATTAAAAGCATTAAAAGTCTCCATTCTGAAATAGCAATCTCTCCGAGTAGTCAAACATGAGGTGGATAAATGGTCAAATGTGCCCCTGCCCTGCAGTACAGGCCTGTGAACAACTTTTACTTTTCCCTTCATAGGCCGATCCTCTGAGTTCATGTCATTCAGCAGATAAATCACCATCCAGGTCTGTTGAGCTATATTTAGGCCATCAGCAGCAGTTAGTGAGAGTTTCCCTTCCTGCTTAAATCATCCCTCAGGTCCCAGAGAGTCAACTCCAACATAAATGACTGTCAGAAAACTTCAGAAGTCTTCCTGACATTTGTCAGGAAAGGTTTGATCCTCTCAGAGGATTCCTGTTGTTATCTGATGGCGGCTGCTTCAATCCTGTTCAACAGCTGGTTCTTAAACGCTGTGAACTCCAACATGGCTGCTGGCTTTTCTTTGAATTTAGCTGCACACAGATTGTTAGACCTGAGGCGCACACGTCACCAGGTAAAAATGTATTTTATGGTTTGTTTCAAGTGGTGAACTTGAGCCGAGTTTCTCACATAAATGGAAACCTTCAGACCTTGTTAACTCCATCACAATGAATATTACGAACCAAAGGAAAAAGTGCTGCATTTTGGGTCTTCAGTAACTAGAGCACCACCATATATATCAATTCATATGTGTGCTTATACTTCAGGTGCCCTTTATAGAAGCTCTTTACTGAGTAGTTTATCTAATTATAAAGGGGAAACCCCAAAAGGCATACTTTTAAAACCTAAATTTTTACGAAGAACTTCTTGTTTGTATTTCTTACCCTCTCATAAACGAGTCGGTTCCAAACAGGGAGGAATCAAGGATTTCTGACTCTGAAATCACAGTTATAAATACATGGATAAGCAACTACAATTGAGTGAACTACACAGAAAGCCCAGGTTATATTAGCAGACTCCCTTTCTTATAAACATAGTAAGTTCCAGTTGGTTCTGCCTAGTTTAACTCCTCGTAGTGGCGGCAGTAATATTTTACGAGGTGCTTGACCTCTAAAGAGAGTGTGATGTGGTCTGTCAGTGTCACCTGTTGATAGTGGGGTGCTGTGTTTTTCTCTGTTGATCATGGTGATGATGTTGGAGCAATAAAAGTGTATTTTATTCTGTTGATAATTCCCTTGCTATTCTACTTGACTACAGTCTCCAAACAAAACAGTCAGGGCCATTACAAATCAACTCTACTGCACTCTTCCTTCATTATACGATTGATAGTTTTATGATGAATGCATTTGTGTTTGTATTAAGGAAGTTGGCAAAGACAAATTCAACCTGTTTCTATAATCAAAAACAGAAACAGATGCTTTATGAACTGCTGGGATTTCAAGAATACAAGATTTTAAGACTCACTTTCAAGGCCCCCACCTTCCCCATCTGTATTCTTTTAAACCTAAGGGTCATGGGGGTTGATATAAGGGGAAAGAAACCAGAGTTTTAAAACGTGTCAGCGACAAAACGTTGAAGCATTACTCAGTTTTTCTGGTGTAATTAAGACATATTTGTTGAAAGCTGACCAGGAGGTTAGCATTAAGGTATCCCTTGACAAAAAGTAATGGGAATTTTACATTGGCTTTTAGAATATTGCAGGCAAATATTTTGATACTTGTCCCGTTTCGTTCAGCAGGATAATCCCCACATATTAACACCACTCTATTATTTTGAGGCGTGAAAACAATCCCCAGAAGTAAAAAGCTAACGTAGCTAAGTGCTAAGCTAAAGGCGGCTAATGTTCAGCGTGATAACTTGTGGTCTCATTTAGTTACTTGTTAGCTGTTATTGTTTTTATGACACATAAAAGCTTCGTACATTCACCAGTGGGGTTTATGCTGACTTATTTTATGTTGTAGAAGAAAACCTGAAAATCCTTTATGCTTGTGTTAACCACGGATCGTTTTTTAGGCTTCCAATCAAAAACATGCTCAAAAATGTTTCTTTGTGACCAAGAAACCTAAAGTGGTAGATAGATAGATAGATAGATAGATAGATAGATAGATAGATAGATAGATAGATAGATAGATAGATAGACAGACAGACAGACAGACAGACAGACAGACAGACAGACAGACAGACAGACAGACAGACAGACAGACAGACAGACAGACAGACAGACAGACAGACAGACAGACAGACAGACAGACAGACAGACAGACAGACAGACAGACAGACAGACAGACAGACAGACAGACAGACAGATAGATAGATAGATAGATAGATAGATAGATAGATAGATAGATAGATAGATAGATAGATAGATAGATAGATAGATAGATAGATAGATAGATAGATAGATAATCATCATGATGGTGAAGTGCATGGTAAAAATGTTAAGTCATTTCTAGGTTTTAGGACTCATTCCTGCACTACTCTTCTGCTTGCATCAGTTACAGGTCCAGGTACCTAAATGGAGACTGGAGGTGTTTGGTTTGTGCTAAACACCAGCTTTTTGTCAACTCTATAAAAACGTTTGAGAGAAGTTAAACAAAAATAAATCTACTGCCTGCAGCTGCTCCAACACACACTTATTCTGTCAGCCTCCACTGAGTCTTTCCAGCCTGATGGTGATGGAGCACAAACGCCTGAACACTGTCTTTCAATCATCACTTTGGATCTGAGAATTTTTACGGCACACATTCTCAAAAATATTGTGTTTGCATTATATCACCGCACTGGTTTCTAACCTCTCCTCTTGAGGAACATCAGGCCAGTGGAGTCAAATCAGCAAACCATAACTTAATGTCATGTACTGGTGGATAAATATGAGCAGAATGAGATACAGCAGTGTACAAATCTTTTGATGATTGCGACTATAATTCTGCTGGTTTTGACTTCCCAGAATGTGCCTTCAAAATATACGAGTTGTTCACTTGCGGTTCTGTTTTTAGGTTACTCTGTGCTAAAGGCTTTCAGAGAAATATGATAAATTAAGGATTCAGGGACAATTACAAGACCACAATTGATTTATGTTTAGGTACATCTTGCTCTCGAACATTCATTGCAGTAATTGTTCGTATCAGGTTCGCAATCATAACTCAGAAAACTCGAGCACAAAGCTTTCTGGGATGCTTTGGAGGAACGGGAGGGGATTGCGTAACGCTCTACCTTCTACAGCATAAATAAACCGAGCAATGATCAAATAGTACATCTTATTAAGAGTTTTAGTAAATATCTCAAATCTTCCAAACACATATTGGTGTGTAAAACAGTTTTTAATAGACTTTAAAGCATCTATGACTGAGTGGTTACTCAATGATTTCCAGCTTTACAGAACGGAGAGGTTTATCAAAGGTCAAAATGTGCAGCTGAGGCAACAGCACCAACCTTTCATTATTCAAAGTGGCCATATCTTTATTAATTTGTGACATGAAGCCTTAATATTGTATGTTAGCTATTATGCTTCATATATCTGGAACAAACTTCCTGAAAACGGCAGGTCTAACGCAACCCTCACTCACCTAAAGTAGAATAAGACAATACCTGTCTTGTTCTACTTTAGCCTGTTTAAGGTGATTTTTAGGCTCATTTTCAAGTTCATATTTGTATTGTGTGCCTCTTCTTTAACTTCAATGTTCAAGAAGTTATTTAATTTTCTGATATATATAGACCAAAACTGTTTTTTGTACCAAGTTGTACACTTCTGCTTTAAAGTTGGGCTTTATAAAATGTAGGGTTATGTTGATCGACTCATTTTTGGATTTGAGTTTCCATTTGAGGAACTCCAGTTTTGGCACTTCTTTAATTTTCAGGGCCAGAGTTTGGACAAAGAGAAGAGAGTAAATACTGGGCTGACATTTGAGAATTTCCCAATGTTATGATTAGGTGCATTATTAGTTTCATAAAGTGTTGGAATATGCATCGGTGTGAATACTGTATCTGTCATGAGTATCAACACTACAGAAGCAATCCAGTTCGATCTGCAAAGTAGTTTCACAACAGCAACATTTATTAAAATCAATGATATTTCAACATCAAATTTACACAATATACAAATGGTGCATTTTGTAGCAAATATACTTTCTATAGAGACAGCAGCAGCAGCAGAATTGGCATGTACAAAAATACACATTTGATTTTCCTCACACAACAAAACATACCAAGGTATCAAGATAATATATTTAATATATATATTTATATATTTCTGTATCATAAATATAGCAGAACTATACAAGATGAACACAATTCACTGTAATGGAGATAACATTTAAAATATTCATACGGGATAAAGTACATTTAAGATCATTTAAAGAGGCGTCGCTTAACATGACAACGACATCATTGCAGTGTGTGTGCTTTGGGAAAGATATGATAAGCTCATAATAACACTGGGTTTAAACATTTGCTCCTACATTGTGCCAAGAATATTTATTTATAAGTATGAATTCGAATACTTTCAATAAATGAATGCACAGTGAAATAAGGTCGTTTTTTTTGTCAAGCGACACCTAAAATCAACACCATTACTGCAGCACTGGAACAAAAATATCATACAATTATGGACAAACCATACAACAGTTAAAAGATACTGTGGAGTATTAACTCAACACACACACACACACACAGGCTGTATCCTTGTCATTCTTGTGTGACTGAAAAGGTTTCTTTATAGAATAATGAAGTGCTATACAAGCAAGAATAAAAACACATTTCTCCTTCAATGGCACGCATTTTCTCACATTCCCGCACAGGACACACTTTCAATGAACACCTTTTGCTCACACACACACACACACACACACACACACACACACACACACACACACACACACACACACACACACACACACACACACACACACACACACACACACACACACACACACAGAGAGAGATAACTCCTCGTCTTCCTCCTCCCTCCTCCCTCCCCCGTCCTGGTCACAGAGATATAAACCAGAGCTGCAGGGACAACAGTGCGTACTGTGTGTCTGGAAACTCGGCTCTTATGAATAAATACCGGCCCTATTGATTCACACGGACAAACGCTTCACTCACTCGGGAAGAAACGTTCCACTTCACAGAGGCAATTTGTCACAAAAGATACAAATTTGAAAGCGTTTTTAAATGTGTATAGTGCCTAAAACGTTCCTCTTCTGGAATATAACCGGTGCTGTGGATGACATTTGATTAGTATTTGCAGGAAGTCACTGTCACGTTTTTGTATTTCCTTTTTAAAAAAAATGTTGATTTGCTTCGTTCCGCACAAGAAAAGTAAGAAGTCTACAATAATATGCAGTAAAGACTACATTTCCATGAACATTTTGCCAAATTTTAAATCAATTTGATGCATTTTGCTATGATTTCCCACCAGCCTCAAGGGGTTTTCTGCTGGCTGGTAAAAAAATATGTCTTTATTTGAAAAGCTTCCAGCGAATTAAACAGTACTCCTTTGTCCTTTCTCCTTCATTTCTTTTTAGCGTCATCACATTCCAAAACAAAGATACACTAAATATTTGTTTAGGAGGAACCAGATTTTTTTGGCACTAGAGCTGTAACTCTGACTTGTTTTGACAGCAGCTTTAATGGTTGTTCAGGGACCCAGATGTCCAATGAATCACATCTTCTCTGTGTTGAATTCAAAGAATCAAGCATCACGCCTCCATAATTAATCATTTTTGGACCCCCAAACTGCAGTGTTACAAAGCAACTTCATCAAAGAGCTATCAAAATGTAAGTTTAATAAGTTACAACCAACTCAAAGTCTGCTGTTAACAGGGATACATAAGAGTACTTTACGTCCACAAGGAGGCGGAGAAGTTCATCTGTACCTTTTCAAATCGAAGACCTTGACTGGAACACCTCATATGGATGACTACGACTGAACAAGGTGTATTTGGGGGAGTATTATCACATCAACAATGAGTTGTTTACAAGTGAATTAAACACGATCCGTCTGTACAGAGTTCTTATTTACACGTATGACTCTTCTGCAAAAAAAAGCTGGTCGAAGTCCTCCGCCGGTGGGTCGCTGCACCGCCTGCTCTGCCAGTCCCTCTTCCCCTGAACGATGGCCAGCGCCACCTCCTGACTCCTCCGCAGGCAGGTGTCCGCATCCTCCTCACCCTGCGAGGAAAAGTAGTCCCTTACAGCCCGGGTGGCGGAGGGGGACAGGCAGAAGTGTGGCTCGGCGTTGGTCGGCTCCACCTGCGACACTCTCAGGCCGGCATCTTTTGGGGGAGCCTTAGAGAAGCGGGGTCTGTCCAGGGTGAGGCTGCAGGGCGAGTCCGCCGTGACCTTGGAGGGTTCAGATGCTCGGCGGGGAAGAGGGAGCGTCCTCTGCCCTTTGTGTCCGTCCAAGGCGACAGAGTGGGACTTTTGCTTCTTGAGGACCAGGGTGGTGGCGTTCTGTCCATAGAAAACACCCTGTGGGGGCTGCACACACTCATTTCTAGCAGTCCTGTGTGTGACCTCACTTCCTGTGAGTGGTTTGAGGCTGGATCTGTAGGTCGGGTCTTGGAGATGTCTCAGCTCTCGGACCGTCAGAGGTTTCTCTGTGCCCCTGTAGAAAGGCGAGCGACTGTGCTGCAGCTGCTGTAACGCCTGCTGGTAGGACGGGGGGCTGCTGGATCTGCGTTGGCAGTTTCGATTCAGTTCGACCTCCTTCACGTCAGAGCAGCCGTTACCATTTGTGTGTGCTTTCCCGTTTACCTCAGGCTCCTCCGAGTGTCCGTTATCAGTTTGCTTGAGTGACAGGCGGCGGTCCCTCTTTAGCCAAGTGTTAGGGTGGAGGCCGTGGTGGTGAGGGGGCGTTTGAATGGTCCGAGTGCCCTGTGTGTGCCAAAGAGGCAGGGCTTCCCTCTGAGGCGGTGAGTCTCTCGGTGACAGTGGAGGTCGTCCAGGATACAGAGGGGAGAGCGGTGCAGGCTCGGCCAATGGAATCGCTCCATTGCTGGCGTAGTCTGTGGAGTACTGTGAGAAGGCGGAGTCTAATGAGCTGAGGGAGGAGCCTGTGGGGGAGGTTGCGGGTGATGACAGACTGGAGCAGCTGGCGTCCAATCGCAGCGGAGGAGGAGGGGCGTGCTTCATCTTCCTCCGCCCAGCGTTCGGTACTTTGGGTCCTCCCTTTTCACCGCCTTCCTCTTCCTCCTCCTTCAGATGCAGGGCTCTCAGCCCCTGCTGCAGAAACACCTCCTCTTCCTCCTCCCTCTCCATGGCGGCGTCGTAGCTCTCCTTTCCTCCCGTTGGATCGGCGTGCCGCATCAAAGTGTCCGAGGGAGGAGTGCTGGACAAAGCCAAGGCGGGCTCTGAGCTCCTCCTCAGCCTGCGGGGACCCTGAAACGGCCCGTTTGATTGGCGGGTTCGGGGCTGTCGGGCCGCAGGGCTGAACCTCCGCGGTCTGGCCAGCGGGGGGAGCTGCAGCAGGTTGTCCGTCTCGGGGTCGGGGTCAGGATCGCAGTCGCTGAGCGTAATGACCGAGTCGCGGCTGCGGCTGTCCGGCTTGTCTTTGTCTCGGAGAGGAAGCTGCTCCTGGAAGGGAGACTCGGGGTCGTCGTTCAGCTCGTTCTCCAGACTGTCGTAGGACGAGTCATTCATCTGGAAGGATGACACATCTGGGAAGAGACAGAGGATGAAGAAAGGGAAGAAAAGGTTTATCATTATTAGACTTTGACTGTGGAGAAATGTAATTAAGTTCATGGCAATTTGATCCAAAAATACTGAGAAGAACACAATGATCTTGCAGACAAAATACACAGTCTTACTTTAACCTTACATTTCACGTGAGGATGAAGCAGTCCTTAAATTAAACAGCTTTTTCTAGACATCCCATTTCATGCCAGCATCCTACAATTAAGGCTATTTCCTCCTACTAGCAACTCAAATTAGCAATCGAAGTTCTTGCAGACCAAACTATATTTAGTTACACAACAATCTCTCTCCTGGTGGAAACTCAATCCACAAAGTTTAGAAAAAGTGGGACCAACTAAAAATGTGGCCCCCCCAGGCGAGAACAGAGGACAGAGTGTCGTCCCGCAGTGTGCTCTTTGACCCCCCCGTGGCTATTCATAGCGTCGGGAAGAGGGTTGGTTGATATTTATGAATGAGGAGGTTCAGTGCGGCGTTGATCAGCACTTGTGACCCGAGCAATCACTGAAATGAGTGCGAGTCAAACTATTGACCCCAATCAGCAGGCCTGAAGGAGGCTAGAGTACGTCAATACATACATGGTGAGCTTAGTCAATCTAATAACACCTTTTTACAACACACAGAGGAGTTAACCTCCAATCCTAATTATTGTCCAAGTTTTGCTTAATGTATGCTTCTCTTTTTACTACTTAAGCTCACAACATCATCATGGAAGATATTAGAGGTGCACTTATTTGCTTCACAGACTTATTTGCGCATAATCATTTGTTCCTCTAGTTGCAGCTCGGTTTGACATTTCCACCTTGTGCCCAAACGGTTAAAAATGTATTTTCAGATGCTTCTCTATTGTTGCTTTATTTTGATTTGTGACCAACTATTGCTGTTTTGTTCTTAATCCATCATCTCCACGTGTGCAACAGCGCTGAGTTATAAATAAGATGTTTGCCGTTAATGTGATGAAAGACCGGAGCTGGGAATCTCATCATCCCCACAGACTCTATCCATCTCCCATTCATTCCTTATTCACCCCCATATACTCCCCTCTCCCCTCTGCTGTTTCTCAGTCTTACCTGAGCCGTGGTCACTGCTGCTGCTCTTCTGGCTGAAGCTCCTGAACAGTGAGGTCACGTCTTCTCCCAGCACCATGGTACAGTTCTCTATGAGGAGGCGGACCAGCTCACACACCTGCAGAGAGAAGCACCGCCTCGTTAGAGCCTAAACACTTTGGACTTTTCTTTGCTTACGCTGCTGACCATTCATTTTCATTGTTACACAGTTGGCTGAAAGGGTAATAAAGGTTATTGTTTATGCAACGCTTCATTTGCTCTTGCATTTCCTCTGGGATTCAGCAGAAATTCAGCAAGCATACAAACTCACACTCAAATGCTGCCTCCTTGCTGATGATTTGGACATTGATCTGATGCAAAAACGCTGAGAAACATGTGTAGTTGCTTTCTCTGGAGGCTCAAATCATGACCTAGATAACTGTGTGATTTCGGACCCAAACAAAGTCCAAAAGTTGTGTTTTCTTGTGTCGATGTCCCACATTATCATTCTGAGAAATGTTCTTCTTTGTTTGCTTCCACAGATGTTTGGCCTTCAAACTACACAAGTATTTTCATTCCTCAGCCACCAAGAAAACATCAAAATCCCTCTTCCCGCTCCTGGATAACATCCTGACAATAATACATGTATTAGCTTTGCTTATCACTTGTTTAAAGGTGTATTGAATGACCAAGACACCCAATCTTTATAACAGAAGCTTTACTAACGCGTATCACGTCTTAGAAGAGGATGAATGTTAGAGCAAATAAACACATTGCCATTCATGAATTAACACACTTTTAAATGGCTTTTTTATACAAACTATGACATTTTCAGATTTCTTAAAGAGTCAGTTTAAGTAAAACATGTCGACAGTGTCTTTGCTTTCAAGAAATTATCCACAGTTGGAACATGTCCTCAAACAAATCACTTCACTTGGCTGAAACCAGTGCCTTTTAAACTAAACACATGACGCGCTATGACAGAAATAGTCACAAGTCATATCCTCCGTGGAAAGTTTCCACTCAAATCTGTCAGTGAGTTTAATAAATGAGATGTTTTTCCCGCCATCGCTGCATTACTGCGACCCTTTGGAAGACACACAGGAGACAAAACACGCTCTTGAGTGCCTCAGTGTTTGTTTGTTTGCTGGGCCAGATGTCTGTGGCACAGCTGTACACTCTGGAGTCCATATGTGTTGTATGACTCAGAAGAAAAGTCTGCACAAAACAGGTTGTTTCTGCCTGTTGTCAAGTTATAAAATGTCTTATGTTCTAAAAGAGAGCAAGACAATCTGAAACGAGGATCAAATAATAAGGCTTTTTACCACTAAAATCAATTTGTTTCACTATTTTTTACGAATTTAGCGATTTCTTTTGTATTCTAGCGACAAACAAGTGGATTCATATTAAAAACAGGTGGAGGTCAGTTCAGGGCACTGTGGTTTTAGGTCATGTTTGAAGATACAAATACTTCCCCAGACTAATAATGCACCAGATTTGGGATTAAAATATAAAAGAAACATTTGACCTGACAGATGATGGGAGATGAGCGCTATTGCATAACTTACTGAGTCCTTCGTTTAGTACCTAGGGAAAGTTAATCTTACTGTAACCAGAGAGCAATTGCAACGTTAACCTCCAGGTTTTATCTCTATAACCGCTCTTTAAATACCACTTGTGCTACTGATTGCTGTATGAAAGCCTGAGGATGCATTTTACATGGATTAGGGTAATTCTCATCTCTTCTATCCATATCCTGCAGGGACAGTTTCACTTACATAAGAAGCAAATGCATGCCTCATCTGTCTGTCATTCTCCGCCTTTGCTTCCTACACCTTTAAAGGGGCCTTATTATGCTCTTTGAGGCTCATATTTGTATTTTTTGTCCTGTGAACTTTGGGATTTTAGCCTTTGCAGACCACTTACATGCACTTAAACCTATATAAACACACTACATGAAAGGGAAACCCCCTAAATGCATAAAGTATGCAGGGAAATGAACTAAATCTGCTGAGTCATGAGTATCTGAACATCCTTCATTACATCATTCACCAATACAAAAAACATGGAGGAATCTCAGTGATTTGCTTTAGGGGAGGTTGAATGTAACCAATTATCTTTGGGTGTGCGAAACCTGTTTGTGATTACAGGTGAGTGTTGTTACCTGTAGATACTGTTTCCACTGTGACATCTGTCTGCCATCAGCGCACAATGACATTCCTCTGTCTCCTTCCTGAAGAACAGTACTTTAAAGTCAGTATGTGTTAATCAATCCATAATTACAGGAGACAGATGCTGGTATGTCTGCGTTTAAAAAGAGGCACACCCGGCAGCTTCAGTTCGCTGATGAAAAGCCTTTAAAAATAAGCTTCTCTTCTTTTTTATGACGATGTTGAAATTGAAGTTTCTGAATTGGTCCCTTCCCATTCTGAATGTTCACAACAAGCCTGTGATGAAATGTTTCCTAATGAGCTGCCATTTAGGTAGAAGCTATACATCCTTGGGTCAAAACAGACCGAATCATAACATATTAAACAAGACATGGAACTCATTGTATTAGTAGTTGTTCAGTTCAGTTAATTAACGTTGGGTTTATTGGTGTGTGATTTCTTAGGCGTCTTAAAACCTGGTTTAAAAGGTGCTTCAACGATTGTTGTTGTAACTTGTAGGACATCTCTCTATACGTTGCACGTAGAAAGCCTGTCCAATATTGTGACAATTCTGGCCTTTCTGTGTAATTACAGGGTTTAAAGATGATTTATTTCTGAGGGAAAATGATTGGAAATGCACGCTAACATATCATCTGAGCCCTGCAATGCCA
The DNA here is from genome assembly GCF_036324505.1 of Eleginops maclovinus. NCBI lineage: Eukaryota > Metazoa > Chordata > Actinopteri > Perciformes > Eleginopidae > Eleginops > Eleginops maclovinus. The sequence continues at coordinate 4,299,718 of NC_086355.1, forward strand.
AAATAAAACGCTTTTTCCATTTCTGTCCAAAAGACCACTGTCAATCTTTAACCCCCATCAGATTTTGGGGTTTTCCTTGATTCATGATCATCATATCTACAGTAACTCTTTTTCATTAAGGCTCTCTGTCCTCCTCCACCCTTCAGTCAGCATTCCTCTCCATCACTCAGAGAGGAGTTGCTACTCGATACACAGCACAGGTAGAAAGAGCCTGAAGGCATCCTTTCACTCATCCATCAACCGCACATTCAGAACAGCTTCTTCTTATTCGACGGGATGTTATCTTAAACTCTCTATCAACTTCTCTCTTCACAGAATATCATTCTGCAATATGCATGTGTTACAGCTGTGTGTGAGTGGAGTATTTCTAAAGGTCTACAGTCAACACATCCATCCTGCAGACTGCAAAGAAAGTCTATTTTTCTTCTACTGTGATACAGAAAAGACACTTTGGAGTTGGAGAAAACAAACAGGCTCCAGAGAAAAACAAACCTTCTTTTGAATGACTTGTCTCTCTGTCTCCATCTGAAGTATTCCTCAAACTGGAGCTGTATTTACCTCCTGAACAGCTAAGCCAAAAACATTTAAATCATACGCTGCCGAAAAGAAGGAGGGAAACGGAGACTAAACTGAATTGGCTTCTACCGAGCATTCACGTGTCTCCACAGAAAGTTGGATAACGGCCATTACACAGCCAGGAGCCGCGCTGGTTTCAGTGCGACCGCAAGGAGGGAAATAATGAAATCGAACTTTGTTATTTTTTGGAGTTTTTTTCCCCAGAAAAGGCAGCCTCCGCTCAGGCTGCACACACAAACACGCCGCGTGGGAGGGGAAGTGTTATCAGGGGAGTATTTATGAAAGAGATATTTAGGTTTTTGTGGGAAGTGGTGGTATTTCTGCTGAAATGTGTGTGTGTGTGTGTGTGTGTGTGTGTGTGTGTGTGTGTGTGTGTGTGTGTGTGTGTGTGTGTGTGTGTGTGTGTGTGTGTGTGTGTGTGTGTGTGTGTGTGTGTGTGTGTGTGTGTGTAGGTGTTTAGTAACAGATCTTCTCCAGCTAAAACACACACTAAGCCTTGGGATTCTGTAAGAGATTCTTCGAATGTTTTCTCAATGAACCACAACAACCTCAGCGTACACACAAACACACACACACACACACACACACACACTTATAAAGATAAGCAAACCAGCCACCCACAGAGACAGTGTGTGTGTAACTCAAATACTGTAACTTTCCAGAAAGACCACATATTTCAGAACGATATGAGGCTTTGTATGTCTTAGTGACAACATAATGGGCAGGGGGGGGCTTCCACTGTGGACTCCGGCTGCAGCCACTGCTGGGGAATTAAGACATTTTGAGTTATCCCTGCTTGGCAAGCTAGGATGGAGAATGAGGGATTAAGGTTGCTTCACGTTTGAGTTAACTTTAGTTCACAAACATACTTTAATAATATATGGATTAGCTCTAAGTTTTGGGAAATATGCAACAACAACTAAATGTGTTGAGAGTAAGATGAGAAAATCCATCAGACTGCAAATAAATAAGTATGTAAAATACTTTATTTAAGATTAGATAGAGACAGTTAGCTTGGCTTGAAGTTTCCAAACTTTATATAGAGTCACAATTTCAATGGTGTCTTACCTATCACTGTTAAGTAACTTACCCAAGTTAAAACACTAGTTTTTTTAGGTAAGATATTTCAGAACGACTTCACTCACAGCCAAGAAGAAGTCCCTCATTGTTTTTGTATTAAGTTTGTTGTAAAAAATACACAAATGTGATACAATTTGACCTTTTGTTATTTTTATTGAGACCAGTAGTCAGATGTCTTGCCTTTGGACAGATTTAGGCTAGCTGTCCCCCTTGTTTCAAGTATTTATGCTAAGCTAAGCTAAACAGCACATTGAGAAGGGTGATCATCATCTTTAATAAGTGTAGATCCAAAAATATCAAAGTGAAGAACTTCTTGAGTCCACTGAGGTGCTACAGGTGTGTGTGTGTGTGTGTGTGTGTGTGTGTGTGTGTGTGTGTGTGTGTGTGTGTGCGTGTGCGTGTGCGTGTGTGTGTTTGAAAGGCTTCCTGAGATCGTGTGTAAACTCTGAGGAATTTAACATTTCACTGGAGTAATAGAAGCAAGCTGCCTCAGCATGAGTGTGTACATTGCATGGAGTGTATGTGTGTGTGGGACAGACAGAAGAGTGTTTGACAGACAGCCAAGATATTGAGATTTCCCTGACACAGGTATACCGTGTGTGCACACATATGTATTCACACATACACACACAATCTGTGAGCCTGAAAGCCGATTGTCAGCTTCGGGAATCTGAGCGCTGACCTCCACGCAGGAGCTGACCCACTAACACACAGCTGTAACACACACACACACGTTCAACACATCACACACACGCTCAGTCACGTTCACATGTCATCACTGACGATCGCTCCTGAGCTGAAATCACAGCATTCTTGCACTCTGCCGAGCTTAAAGTCACTGAGCTCAGAGCAAGACTTGACAGGAGTGAGGAAAAGCTTAACAGTTCCATGCTGACTTACTCTCAAGCACACAGGAAAATGTGTGTGTGTGTGTGTGTGTGTGTGTGTGTGTGTGTGTGTGTGTGTGTGTGTGTGTGTGTGTGTGTGTGTGTGTGTGTGTGTGTGTGTGTGTTCCTCCTCACCGTCTTGGTGCCCTCCCCCTCCATCTCGGGGGTGCTTGGTGCTGGAGCCCAAAGCATGCTGGGAGCGATGCAGACGGACAGGTTGAAGGCGTTCATCTGGTTGTCGTGGGCGTTGCCTTGGATACAGTGCAGCACGGCGATCACGTGACGCAGCAGCAGCAGGTTCTCGGCGGGCAGGAACTGCAGCAACCTTTAAGGGAGAAGAAAAGGAAGTGAGGAAGGAAGGTTAGAAGGATGGTAGGAGATGGACATGAAGGGAATTAAAGACCACAGCGATCCTCAAACACTTCTTCTTCTCACAGTGTGTGCGTGTTGGCCGATCTCCACAGGAATCTATCCACAAACATTTACAAAATTGCCTAAATGTTACTTGTTTTTGTTTTCCTAAGAGAAGGAATTTAGTCTGGTGCTTCTGGGAATGACTTGTCCTCTTTGACCTGTCTGTCTTTTCCTCTCTAGACATAAACAGGGTGTCATTTAAAGGAAAAGCCACAAGCCTCATTTAACTTGTCACCAATCTGTATAACGAACGTCTGTATGACTTGTGTTCGTGCTCACTGGACAGAAACACACAGTAATACTTTGTGTATTAAACGTGGAATAAGCATCAGAGATCATACCTTTGGACCGCTTGCGTCCTCTCCTCCCCTGCCTCTCCCTCCATCACATCCATCCACTGCTCGTACAGATCCACACACAGCAGGCTGCCTGGGATGTTTCTCAGGAAGTCCTGGATGTGAAAATAAAAAGAGAGTTTTTAAGATCAATTATCAAGAACTGAGGAAATCATTTAGTCTATAAAATGCATTGCCATTGTACATCCTTCATTTGAGAAGATGCATAAAGACCTGCATACTGCCGGTTTATTCCCTCCTTAATTCATGCAACAATCAAAGCAACCTTCCTTGAGTGCATGAAGAAAAGTTCAGACCCTAAAGCAATGTTAAATATATTTTTTAAGTGCCACAGAAATGAGGCCATCCGGTACAAGAACACCTCGAGGAAAGCCCAGAAATAGCCATCAAGGTTATAAAGGTGAAAAAGGGAAAAAAGCATGCTGTTAAAAGCATGGAAAATGGAAACTAGGGCAAAAATATAGAACATCCTGAGGGTATAACACAAAAAAAGGATCCCTTTTACAACAGTATTAAACATCGTGTGTAAAATAAAGAAAGAAAAGTATTATGAAATTGTCAAAACTTTAAGAATTTCACCTCTATCCACGCGCTTTTGGACATTATTACCTGTCCTATCCTTAATATGAACTCTTATACATTAGCTGTTGCTGCTTTGACACCTGAATTTCCCTGCAGAGATTAATAACGTTTTACCTTCCTTATCTAAATACCATTATTCATTGAGACCATGTATCCAGTTTCCTGTGGTTTTACTTCAGAAATAACTTTAACAATTTAGTTTTTGGCATCAGTAAATTTTCTCTCAAAGCACTAATTGTTTAACAAAAGGACAATCCGTGTTCGGGTAAAGTCCGACAGGGCAGTGAGATCAATCAGCCCTGTGTTAAAGCCCACAGCACCTCAGCTGCTCCTGATGCTGTGTGTGTGTGTGTGTGTGTGTGTGTGTGTGTGTGTGTGTGTGTGTGTGTGTGTGTGTGTGTGTGTGTGTGTGTGTGTGTGTGTGTGTGTGTGTGTGTGTGTGTGTGTGTGTTGGATGCTGAACAATGCAGCACCTTGTGTATGTATCTGGCAGCTCTGCAGAGACAGATTATCCTGTCTGGACCTCTGTGCCTCTGGACGCACATCAGTCGCTCCTCCTGCTCTCTGTTGTCTGCTTTCTAACCAGTGTGACGTGGCAGTGTGTGTGTGTGTGTGTGCGTGCGTGCGTGTGTTACCTTGAGGACAGCGGCGATGACGAACACAGACTGGTGTGTGATCTCCGGGTCTTCGCTTCCACTGTCCACTCTGTCTCGCAGCTCCCGGCAGGCTTTGGCCCCGGCTGACCTCCTGAAGATGCCCCTGGTGTACGGCCCCTCCAGGTACAGGAACACCAACATGTCCTGCAGGAATTACATCATCCTATTTATAAATATTCTGAATACTTTCTATCAAGACAAAGAAATTAGCAGGTTTATATAGCTGTCCAGACTTTGCACTCAAAAGCCCGAGCGAGCAACCCTCAAAACAGAAATGCTTTCAGCGAAACCATTTTACGCTTAAGGGCTTAATTGCACAGAAAGTCCAGTAATGTTTAAACCATAGGAAATAAAAGGATTTACGGACTTAGTGAATTTAGCTCTTAGTCCCTGCTCTTTGTTTTTGATTCATTAGTTCCTAAAATCTAAATAAATGTGCACAAAAGATTAATCTAAAAATCCTTCCTGTCGCTTCAAAAGGGTTTTATTATGAGTTAAATGAAGATAAACTCAGAGGACATTACATTAAAAAGGATTATTCAATGATTATTCTTGTGGTTTGAAATTGCCTAAAACAAACAACTATCATTTCTGGATATCTCACGAAAAAGACTGGAGAGACGAGCGTATGATTTTGAATCAGAGGAACATGTAAAGTATTGTGGAACAAGGAGCCAAACTAGCCATGTAGACTCAGTGAGGTCTTTCTAAAACCTTTCTTTAGAGCGCCACAGGATCAGAGAGGAACATTTCTTTGTTGAGGTTAGTAGTTTTCACTTCTCATGCCTCTAAAGTTTGTCCATTTCTTTAATTTAAGGGGTCATTAACCTGCAAAACAGTGACTTAAAGTAGTGAAAGCAACCCCTCTAATTGTCCATACCACAAGAGTACATCTCTCACTTCTTTAAATACACTGTGACCCCTCGAGACAGGACCCTGACCTCTCCCTCTGGCCTTACGTGACCCCCGCACTCGACTCACCATGACAGGCTTGGGCAGGCCATGGTCTGGAGAGCAGACTGAGCTCAGGGGGCGTCCGAACAGACGACCCTGAGTCGGGGAGAGGGATGTCGGGGAGAGGGGGAGGCCATCCAGCTGCGTGTTGGAGCCTCTCCAGAAAGGCCAGTTGATCAGAGACCTCTTCCTCTTAAAGGACTTCTGCTGACCAGGCTCTGTGGGGGGAAGAAGAGGAAGAGGTGAGCTGTGGTTCCAGACACCATCAGATTGCTGCTGCTTGAGCAATGCATGTGGAAATCCCAACATCTGCCAAAGTTTTGTGATTACCAAATTGCAAATTTAAGGGTTTCGTTTTAGAGATCTGAGTTAACATTTTCCAACGAGGAGGTGGGGAATTGTTTCGCAGTAAGACGAGGTGTCCCATATTTAAGACTTTTTCAGCATGCACATAAATGCTTGGTCTGTCCACTAAACTTTGACCAAGTATTCACACACTTAAAACATGTAGTTGGGATGGAGAAACACACCAATGAGACAGAAACACAGAAGAAGAAAGAACCATTGACTCAGAATTTGAGATTCAACATATGTAGGCATGCCCCTACCTAAGACAACCATTTCATTTAAGGTGTGTGTGTGTGTGTGTGTGTGTGTGTGTGTGTGTGTGTGTGTGTGTGTGTGTGTGTGTGTGTGTGTGTGTGTGTGTGTGTGTCACATTCATGCATGTATGGGGCTCTGTGTGGCTCTGCAGGCTTGTGACTGAGTGTCATTTGTTAAACATTTGCTTAGAGGTGCTCGTCGGTCACACTGTCTACCTGTGTGTGTTTGCAGGTCGGTCCTCACTGCGTCTGCATGTTTCAAACTGTGCGTGCATTTAAAAAGGTGCATGTCAAGTGAACTGTGAAACAAACATCTACTGATTGTCTTTATGGAAAATGAAGCACGCAAACATGTGTCGGCTTTATGGAACAGAAACTTTAAAGACACTAAAGATCAGCTGGTTTCAGAGAAATATGATGATTTGCTGATTTTCTCCCACAAAAAAAGCACCATGAAATTTCACCTTGTGTTCAATGTCTCATTTTAACAATGTGATCACATGATTCCTTCCGGTATTACTGCAGATCTACTGTAAGATAGGTTATTTCAAATATACTGACAGACAAATGTACAGTTATGAGACAGACTAACTGTGCGATGGTGACAGATGGCCAACTTTATACTGTAATCCCCGGAGGTCAACAAGCGCTCCGGTCTGATCTGCGTGCGTCACTTTTTAGTGGATTCTAGACGTTTAAGCGTTTCTTAATGCTGCATATGAGTTATTCAAATTGGGGAAGATTTATTTTTCATTTGCATGTGTTTTGGCACATTTGTGTTTTTATATTGCTTCGTTTCTGAAGCTGCCGCCTGATGGAAGTGTTTGTACCACCTTAACCGTAGGTGATCCAATTCACAAATCGACAATAAAAAGGTAATAATGTTGAATTATTTTCTGGATTGCGACTACTCTAAAACACCTATCTGAAATACTGGTGAGGTCTGTAAGTTTGCACGGGCTCCAATAAATGTTAAAGAGCCGATGCAGTGACTTTTTATTGAAACAACTTCAACACCAGCTGTCTTAATACATTAGGACTTGAATCCAAGGGTGGGACTCTCCTGATTCCTTCAGTGGGTGGAGGACCCTAAAGAGCGATCTAAATATGTGGCATTCTTCACACAAAACTCATTATTTAACGATCTGTCGTGGCGCCGTGCCCAAATACACTCTGGAACAAAGTTCAACGGTAACAGAATTACTGCGCCGCTCACAGCAGGCATCGCCATCATGGAAAAAAACATGACCTGTAGACGAGGCGTTACATCATTACAGCTTTCTAATCAGGGAGCAGTTTGAAGAAGGAGGAATGAGGAAGTACACTGCTTGTTGACATGGTGGGCTATTCCACTATCCTAGAATCCCCTGATGTCTCTTTTTTTAAATGTTTTTTTGGAAGAATTGATTAACATTATCACAAAATGGAGATACCAGATCAGAGGATTTGATGGACCTCGTTTTATTTTTTGAAACTTCCTCCCAAACATAAACAAACCTTCTCAGTTTTCCACATTAACCTCCCATAGTGAATCCACACATCACATGTAGACTTTTGGTCGCTGGAAATCTGACATTATAGCAAACAAGTTGGACCTCTTCAGCCGGCAGAGACGCCATCTCTGCTTTAAAGATGTGTCGTGTTTCTTGCATAATTAAAGTTTGGGAGTTGGACAGGATATAGAAGTGAAATACTGTTTTGGTACCAGCTGAAATGTGTCCATAACACACATTCATGACTGTTATGTGCTTTATTAAGAATATGTTTTATGCAGTGTTTATGCACGGAGTGTCAAACCGCATTTGAGAACTACTGCTGTTACTGAAAAGGGGTTAGTACTTAATTTTTCTATTGGATAGCGCTCCAACTCATTGTGCGTGATAGGGTAAGGGGCGGGACATCTCTAAGCGATTGACCAATCACAACAGAGCCGGCCAGCTCACCAATCAGAGCAGACTGGGCTCTGGTTTCAGACAGAGGTTGAAAAGAGGTGGTGCAGCACAGGCAGTATGAGAAACATAAAGAGCTTTTTGAACATTAAAGCATGGAGACAGTAGAGACACAAAACACAAATATGAAACCTGAAAATTAGCAGAATACGTCTCTTTTTTTACTGCTTACTTTGCCTTCAGTCAATTATGGCTTTTTGGACATTCGGTGACAGCTGTGGCGATAACTCAATTCAATCTCTGGCACACATGCAGTGTTGCACAACAGACCAATCTTGGAACAAATTGGAACATAACATCTCCAAAGATTTACTTTACATTATTTTGCAACATTCAACGCACAATTTCCTGCGGGTAATTTGAGAGTAAATGCTCCTGCCATGGCTACAGCCCAACAAACACACACGATGGTTGGCTCTCGGAGTGGGTGTGAATGATTAGGGCCTCTATGGTGGCAGGGCTGGTAAGGAGCGATTGCGTAAGATGCTGTTATGCTTGAAGTAAAGGAATCTGAGGCGAAGCTTGTGGTTGGCAAACTGCAGCCTCCTGGACTGGAAAACACACTTTTCTCTCCTCAACTTGTTTTCCTCTAAAGCTCACCCCCTTTTTTTCCATCCCGGTCCCCCGTTACTCACCCTAGTTCCTGTCCTCTTGTTTTTCTTTCACATTTTTCTGTCCCCTCTTGCATTTGAGGTCCCCTTTTCCATGTGTCCCTCTGAAAATTCTTCCTCTTTATCTGTTACATTCTGGTGTTTCTTTTCCCTTCACCTCCGCTGGCCTTCAGACTTACTCAATCGCTGTGTCATCTCTTTTCACTTTCCATCTTCCTATTCTCATACTCATCCATCTCTACTGGGGTTTCTTCCTCTTTGTCTGTCTGATGTTTTTCTTTTTCTGACACTGCGTTTCTCCTAACCCCCGCTGTAACCCCTGCTCCGCTAACATCTCCTTTCCCACCGCTCTCCTCGACTCTTTTTCCCAAACCGACTCATCCTCAGAATTACCAACATGACAAATTGATGAGCACTAACCGAGACAGATGTTTATGGAGGTCATAAAGAACTTTCTGTTCTGCATTTATACTTAGTATCCTCATATTTCTTCTTGTAGTTTCACCCAGAATTAGATTTATGCAAGAGTTCCTGATACTGACCAACCACCTATTTGAGAACTTGACTGGCATGTTGAGGAAAATGTTTCATACTGTCACGGTTCATTTATGCCTAATTTGTTGCTGCAGATTTTTAAACCACCATTGGAAAGAACAGTACGCTCATTTTCAGGACATGTCTCCATGCTCTAATGTTCAGAAAGCTCTTTATGTTTCTCATACTGCCTGTGCTGCAGCTCCTCTTTTCACCCTCTGTCTGAAACCAGAGCCCGGTCTGCTCTGATTGGTTAGCTGGCCGGCTCTGTTGTGATTGGTCAACAGCTTAGAGATGTCCCGCCCTTTAGACTATCACGCACAATGAGTTGAAGTGCTATCCAATAGAAATTTTAAGTAGTAACCCGTTTTTCAGTTAACAACAGTAGTTCTAAAATGCGGTTTGACAAAAAGAGCGTCCGTGCATAAACTCTGCATAAAACACATTTCTACTTTGGTCATGAATGTGTGTTATGGACACATTTCAGCTGGTACCAAAACAGTATTTCACTTCTATATCCTGTCCAACTCCCAAACTTTAATTATGCAAGAAACACGACACATCTTTAAAGCAGAGATGGCGTCTCTGCTGCAGGAAGAGGTCCAACTTATTTGCTATAATGTCAGATTTCCAGCGACCAAAAGTCTACATGTGATGTGTGGATTCACTATGGGAGGTTAATGTGGAAAACTGAGAAGGTTTGTTTATGTTTGGGAGGAAGTTTCATATAAAAATAATAGGTCCATACAATCTTCTGATCTGGTATCTCCATGTTTGTGTCAATGTCAATTCTTTCTAAAACCATTTCAAAAAAGACATCAGGAGATTGTAGTTAGTGGAGTAGCCCACCATGTCAACATCACGTACAATGTGTTCAGAAACTCCCTCTGGAGTGGGATTTTAGCCTTTGCAGACCATTCCAGAGTAGGAAAACTTATATAACACACTACAGGAAACAAAATAATAGGGCTCTTTAGCACTTAATGAGGACAATAATTGTTGGTTTGAAACCAGTTCACTAATTTCGAGGGCAAAATGAAATGTCCCAGCATGTTCGCTTCACTATTCCAGGGTTAGGTTTTTGGTTCAAATGTTTTTTAAAAGCCTTTTTTGAAAATTCGGGCATCTCACATGACGCATAAATATTCATCAGTGTTGTTTCAACTCTTTCTCCCTTTGATCGTGTCACTACAAGTTAAATTGCTTTCACAACTGGAATACATTACAGTTCTGAAGTACACTTCCTTTCTTTGGAGAAAAGTCTCATGTGGCTTTGTGAAAACAGTCCGACCAATACAAAGGGAACTGCAGTCCTGTCTTACCTATAAGTGAAGCCTGTCCCGGGGTAACTTTGCTGTGTTTGAGGATGAACTGGCACTGGGTGTCGGGGGGGAGACACTGGTCCAGCAGCAGCACCCCTGGAGAGTCTGTGGGAGTGGTCGGATCCCTCCCTGCTCCGACCCCGTTGCCCCCTCCATCCCGAATGTGGCTCATCTTAATGCTGAAGGGAAACTCGTGGCCTGAAAGAGAGGGTCAGGGTCCAGGGGTTAAAGATTTGGTATGTGCACTAAGTCAAGGAAGAAAAATATGTATAATATTAATTAAATAAGATAATAATTGAAGGATTTTAGTTGACATTTTTGTGGGTTTTTTCAATGTAGACAACTACAAAAATAAAATGTGATTAAAATGAAAGCAGAAGTGCATTAAAAAAACAGCGGTCTGTTGTTGAGGAATTCAGTGGGAACTACAGGACAAAGGATATGGTTAAAAAAATGTCACGGAAATACCAATGTGTCACTAACTGACTGCTATGAAATGCTTCCAGATGTTCAGTTTTTGGTGTTCTGCTGATGCAGCCCCATGATGTGTGTAATCTGTACATTAGTACCATCATCATAGAGATGAGACAGGATGTTTTCTGTTGAACTTTAATGCATTTACAAAAGATGCATGCTTATTATGAATCTAATCCTGCACCACTGGAGGAAGAAGAGCTTGTTTTAAAAAGGAAGGTTTACATAACATGTATGACAGGTGGACTCACCAATAAGAGGGTATGGAGGGTCATCCTTACTGGAGCTCACCCACAACCTGTGGTCTTTTTCGCAGCCCTAAAACCCAGAAAAAGGAGAATCAGGATTAACAATATATAATATTTACATTCTGATTGTGTTTAGGTACCTACAGGAAGGTACGTCTGGTGTAACAATCCTGATGTAAATGCAAAGTATAATTTATGAAATGCTAAACTTGAAATCTTATTTACAACATGGTGATATTCCCCTCCAAAAATGTATGTTCCAAAACATTATAAATCGTGGGAAAAAGTTAAAAAAGAACAACATTACTTTGTGAACATGCTTTGTTAGGACAGTCTAAAATGAATACTCTCATCTATTAACCGTAGATGTTAAACAAACCCTATTTTATGAGCATACATGTACTGTAATGAATAGCTCCGGTAGCGGCTACTTTAAGTCACATCTAAGCGCAGTCACTTGTAATCCAGCTGAGCTTCAGCAGCCGTCTTTGGTTACTCACCGAAATGCCAAACTGCAGCAGAGCCATGCGGATGACATCAGCGGTGTTGTCACTGTTGCTGACCGCAAGTGTTTTGGCCTGTTGGAAACATTATGGAAATTTGTAGTTGGTTGTGTGTAACATAAATAGCAGTGCTGCCGGTTATGTCATCATTAATAACCCACTTAAAGAGGACTAGGAAAAAATGCTTACATATGCACAATTTCCAATGTCCTTGGCAAATATCTTCAGAGGGATGGTCTTGGGGTCGTCCTTCTCTTTTCCCTCAAGTATCCGACTGTGTGCAGGAGAAAATAAAGGAAAAGGTCAGTTTAAAGTAAGATATTACATCATAATTTAAGTGAATGTGACCGATCCAGCACTGTTATATAGAGGAGTTCAACACATGTAATATAAGTTACTGTAGCTGTACATTTAATGCATGCATTATTAGAACTGTGTTTATTTGCATTTGTGTGGAAATTGTTCTTATTATATCATTTCTGTTCCATCCTAATCAAATCTTTCCTACCCTTTAGGAAAATGTGATTTGTAAGCTGAACGACTGCACCAAAACAAACATTGCAGAAAAAGTAACATGTGTCAAACCCATTTACCTTTTGATGAGTGCCAACCAGTTGTCCTTGTGCTCCTCAGAGCTAAAGATAGGGATTAAGAAACATAATCAGAGGAAATCGTGTAAAAAGCAACCGTCTGTTTTGCTCTGTTATGTAACTTCCCCTGGTTTGAACCACAGACTTCACCCCGAGATACGACTGGATTCTTTCTCATGCAAAACATAATGAGTGTGTGAATGAGTATGAGAATGTATGGCAATGAGGAAGCTGCAAAGATAGAGACCAGCATAAATGAATGTATATGTCGTGCATGTTATTCTGTCTTACTGCGGTTTGATTGATTGTCTTTAGGATTGGAATCTACTTTTGCAAGAAGGGGTTTAGGGTTTGTGCGGTGGCCTGTTCAGTTTCATTTCCCTTTACGATGGGCATTTGCCACCTCAGAACGAAGTGTACTCTTGTTTGAATTGAGGCAGAGAGCCATCTTAGAAAATAGTATGTCTGAATAGTTGACATGCAATGGCAGCAGACATAATAAACAAAGTTATATAAGGAGGAAATTAGGTTCTAAAACCACTCAATCAAACTTAGCCATGTTATCACTGGCTCCTATTCCCACTACTTTCATAGTACTTTAAAATGATACTACTTGTTTTATTTTACCTTGGACCTATTAGACTTCATTTAATTACAGCCTGTGCTTGTCTCCTTTTTTAATATGTTAGTCTACTCATTATTTTGCCATGTATTTGCACTTTCCCTTTCACTGTAACAATGCAAACTTCCCGACTTTAAGACAAATATTTGATCTAATTAAGATAATTTTCAACAATAGAAATAAAGTTCATTCTGTTTTAGAATGACTTGCCTATTTTGTAGTACACTGCCCGGTCAAAAAAAAGGTCCCACTCTCTAATATTCGTTGGACCGCCTTTAGCTCTGATTACGGCACGCATTCTCTGCAGCATCGTTTCCACGAGCTTCTGCAACGTCACAACATTTATTTCTGTCTTGCATTAATTTTTCCCCAAGATCTTGTATCGATGACGGGAGATTCGGACCACTGCGCAAAGTCTTCTCCAGCACATCCCAAAGATTCTCAATGGGGTTCAGGTCTGGACTCTGTGGTGGCCAATCCATGTGTGTAAATGATGTCTCATGCTCCCTGAACCACTCTTTCACAGTTTGAGCCCGATGGATCCTGGCATTGTCATCTTGGAACATGCCCGTGCCATCAGGGAAGAAGAAATCCACTGATGGAATAACCTGGTCCTTCAGTTTATTCAGGTAGTCAGCTGACCTCATTCTTTGGGCACATTGCTGAACCTGCACCAGACCAACTGCAGCAACCCCAGATCATAGCACTGCCTCCCCACAGGCTTGTGAACTTTTTTTGGGCTGGGCAGTGTATATGTTAGTGTTAGTACCTGAAGGTGGCCACACAGTTGCAGGTGGGCCAGCCCATGACGAAGCTCCTCTCCGGGTTGGTGCTTCCTTCACACACCTCCTCTAGGCAGGTGGCTGTCCACATCTCACACACTCGGACCTGGGCCTTCACTTTGAAGTGAGTGGAAGACCTGCAGAAGACACGGTGTCATTTACATTTTTATCATAAAAGGAAACCACAGAAGCTTTCCTTTGTAAAACATTGCATAGAAAAACACAACGTCTTTATTAAGGGGTTCCACAAGGGACGCGTTTGGATCCTCTTTTAGTTTTCTTCATGAATGATTCTGCTACAAGCCTCTAACATATGTCAGTCTTTCAAAACAAATTTACATAGATTAGAATTAATAAAGATGTAGCTTTTTCCAGCATTTTAATACTGCTCAGTAAACGTGCATTCAACCACCACAACATCTCTGATTATAGAGGGAAACAAGTACAAATGCTCACATGTGGCATTACACACACACACACACACACACACACACACACACACACACACACACACACACACTCTGACACACACACACACACACACTCTGCCTGCTATTACACAGATATAAAAGGCACACAAACACACACATCAATTAACTTCTCCCTCTCACAGAAACACACACACACATACCAAAATACATTCCTCAAACTCACTCTGTGTCAAGCCACAATGTAATGGCCAATTAAAGCGAATAGTCTCTGGGCTGCAGGGGTCAGCTCCACCCACTGTCACATGACTCCTAGGACTAATTAGTACATTTACTCAAGTACTGTACTTAAGTTTTGCTGCTTTATACCTTCTACTCCACTACAACTCAGAGGTTAAAGGTGGACTTTTACTCCACTACATTTTTTAAATACCTTTAGTTGCTATGCAGATTTTGATTAATGATGGTAAATATGATCAACCTTTAAATCAGACTTTAGTTCACCTGGAGTAAATTCAGCATTCAGCAATTATTTTACTGGAGGAACATTTTGAATGCAGGACTTTTACTGTGACAGAGTATTCCTACACTCTGGTACTTCTATTTTTAATCAAGTACAAGACCTGAGTATTTTATCCACCTCAGCGTGTGCGTAAGTGCATGAATGTGTGTGTTTGTGGACTTCAAAACCATAAATGTGCTATTTAAGGGTCTATTTTTGAACATGTGTGTGTGGCAGTTTGTGGGTGGGGAGCCCCATGCTGTAGGCCGAGGCAGGCCAGTGCGGCTTTGATCTGAGCCAGGCTTCATATGGATTTAATTGGCTAGGAAATAATTACATACTGGGGAGAAAATGAGGGAGGGAGAAGTTTAAGAAGCAGGGGAGTAAGGGAAGGAAAATGTAGGGGAAAGATAGGACAGAACTACATCCTCTACACATGTTTTGACCATTTCTGTTAGAGACACAACTATGAAATGTTGGTGCTTTGTTTTTCTAATTAGTTTCAGTCTGTTTTTTCCTGTTCGAGTGTCTCCATTTTCCTCTCACTCACACAACCACATAAACACACACTCTTTCATCCTCCAGCACAGAAGGAAACCTACTTTGCCTTGGCGACGAGCAGCGTGTCGGTGAAGAGGAAGAGGTGTCTCTCCTGGGTCTGCAGGCCGGTCTTTAGCTGCGTTTGAATATGACCCAAGAATAAACGGCGTGGACACTCAGCCAGGAAGGCCTGGACCAGTGGACACGACTCCGGGCTGACTGGCGTCAAGCAGCTTTCCCTGGGGAGAGACAAAAGAATGAAATACACTATTAGATACAAAAGAACATGTGGTCTGGATGCGTTTAAAGCGTGTCTCTGAAAACATTGGAAGTGGTTGTTTGAGTTCAACTTCAAGTCAGGTACATTTTATTTTTATAAGGACAATATCACAAGTCCCAAAGTTCCTTTTAACTGGGGCTTTGCAGTGTATTAATTCATACATGGGTGGAGAAAAACTTAAAACAAACTGCAACACAAGGGATACAGAGGGACACGATGTGAGGCTTAATCTCCTGGAGGACGAAGACACAGATTCAAAACATCTGGAATGACGTACAGAGAGGCAGAATTGGAAAGAGGGAAGAGACCTCATCCTCAAAAAACTACTGAAAATTGAGCAAGACACTGAGTTTGATATCGAAGAGCTCCTTGCTGACCATCAAAAAGGAAAACTGTGAAGCACCTTCAAGTAAATGTGCATAAGAACAACAGATCACCACCAAGACATGTTAAAAAAGTGAGTGAACTACATCAAATTCCAGTTAATATTGAAGAAACGTGGCTGCAAAACCGCAACTTAAACCTGAATAACCTTAAACATTCAGTCCAGTGTTTTTCCTGTCCTGTATTAGCACTGGGGGAATTCCAATGTCCTCCACAGTGTGGTAATACGATTCAGCAGCGAGCATGGAACAAAAAAAAGAAAAGAAATGAGGCCCATAGTGTGGTGAACCAAACTTGCTGTAAAAAGACTCAAAATGTCCAAACAGCTTGTGCAGCAAAATCAAAGTCCAAAAGAGGAATATTTACCGTGTTATTTCCTGTATTTACGTCACCGGTTCCTCACAGTTTGAACCGCACATAATCGAGCGTTCTCAGTAAAATAAACGTTTGACTTGGGGACCAGCGGTGCACGCCTTTGAATGCAAATGTGTTTATTATTTGCATGTTTAGGAGCTGCACAAAGATGGCTCTGTGAATGTAAACAGCCACAAAAAGCTGAGATTAAACTAGAGGAAGCTCCGTTGAGTGACATCAACAGGATAAATGACAAAGTTAACGGCCATTTCAATTTGTAATGAAACATTCATCCAAAAACTTTGTCTCTTCTGCCTTTTTGTTTCCTCTTCCTTAAAGTTTTAGAGAAATACTTCCTTGCTTTTACTACAGACACAAATATCTTAGATTTTGTTTTAATTTAAATTGTCTATCTCGTTTCCCCGCTCAAACATGTGCCACTAATAGACGGATGAAAAACAGCGGGGGAATTTTTGGAGGAAGAGGAAGTATTTTGAGGGCTCCATCCTTTCCTGTTTACCCTTCACTCCCAGATAAAAGGCCCTTATACACGCACATATACTATTTTTCTATCTCCGTCACTACCTTTCTGTGCCTCTTTCATGTACACAAACATCCACACCCCCCTTTCTGCTCTCTCACGAAGACACACACCCACCTAACATATTCTACGTCCCTTACGCATGCACACCCGTAACACTGACACACACAACACTTTGAGTTACCCCCTATACACATAGAGTCCAGGCTTGGATCCTCTCGCACATTGATTGGTTACGTGAATAATTAACGAAGAACAGAAGGCTATGCTGGAGTGCTTCCATTTCTGTCCCTCTTTGTGTGCCATCCAAAAATAAATCAGGAAAAGGGGGGCTGAGAGAATTCAATTAAAGGCGATGAATGTAGCCAATTAGGGCTCAATGCTCGATGGGACACGTCGCCCTGCAGGAGTTTAAAACTTACTGGAAATGTTTCAGAGACAAATGGTTGAAGCTTAGACTCCTTTGGTCAGCAATACTTGAGGGACAGGACGCCATGTGTGGCTATAATGCTTACAGTTGCAAAACAATCAGCTATTGTTCCACAGTGAAAGAAAATACTTCCCCTGTGGTATACTGGGAAATGATTTTTACCCCACTCAGAAAACATTTACATAACTCATGCAACGTTTAACTGCAACACATTTCCTTCTTTGTCAAGAAGCAAAAATAACAAGCAAATCTTCATTTTTGGTCACAATTCCTGTGAAAAACCTCTATGTTCTCTCCATATTCCCCATTCAAATTTCAACTAAGAAGTTTAAAAAGCTTAAAATAAGTCATCTCCAGACCGTGATATGTGACTCACCTAGCATCTAAGCTCAGCGTCCAGTGGGTCCTCTCAATATTGGACTGACTACTCTCTCACTGTGTTGCCAAAAGCCTCTCAGGACGATGGCACCGGGGTAAAAGGACCACCCCAGAGGGACGTTTGGAGGATTTTGGGCGGCTTGATTAAGTTGCAGTAGGATTAACACAGTGCAAAATTCACATTGAAATGTTCCTATTGTCCATTCAAAATCAGGGAAATGCTTCTGTCATAGGAGCCCACTCTAACACAAACGGTCCACCCTTCCTCTAAAGCCCCTTTCACATCGCTCTGCCCCCCCAAAAAAGACAACATCTTCCGTATTCACACCACATACCCTCCCTCCTGAATGAGAGATTGACAGCTGAGCAGGCCGTCCTTTGAATCTGACGGATGAGCAGCTAATGGCTCCATTGTACATCATGTGATGTTGATAAATTGAGTCCTTAGCCTGGCCCGTCGTACATGGCCACCTTTGTGGAGGCACGGCACCGAGTGAGGAGGACTGTTGACTTTCTGGAAACACAATGAGGGGCCGGTGTACAATGACCCACACGACGCAGCATACTAATGACCCAGCATGAATAATTAAACAGCACCGGACATGATTTGTGTATAAAAGGTTGATTCTGATCTTATAGGAAGGGATCACAAAGTATGGCAAGATGACATGTCCGATTTAAAAAGCCTGAAAACAGAAATGCAGGATGGGATAATAACCCAGCTCTCTATCATTAGACTTTCAATTAGTGGCAGAATCACCATACAGACTGGAAGAGTTAAAATAAGTAGATCTACAGCCTCATAATATATAGCCACGTATAAAGGGCATAGATTAGGTTTTCAAAATGAAGGCCAATGTACCAAAAATGAGAACTATTTAAAATAAAGAAAAACGTCCCAACATCCTCGACTGTCCTTTGCCTGTTGCTGTTCATCACTCCTCTGATTCACTGAGTGCTTGCATCATGTAGAGATAGAGTAGTCTTAGTCATGGACACAACCATGATCGACATGCACTCACACACACCTGTTAATACACACCCTGAGGACAACAGCTGGAATCACAGCTGTAACTTTCTCCGTCTCCTCTCTGTCCGTTTTCTTTCATGTCCATCTTATCACTTTCATCTCTCAGCATGGTCTAGTATAAGTTGTTTCTTGGTTAATTAAAGGCCTAATGATTATAATTTGAATTCCATATTGAACTAAGCTGTTAACGTAACCTCGGCTGTGAAATGGTCAATACTGATCGGGCACACTGACTCCCTGAGGGCAGTACTGACACGTTTACATAAGCGTCCATCTGCTCTGCTTTAAATAAAACAGAGGAGGACTGCAGTCTGTATGTGGTTTGTTTATTTGTGTTTTAGTATCATCAGTTTGTCTGAGAACGATCGTCCTCTAATAGAAAATCTGACTCCAAAACCACACGACAAATGTTACGTTTATTTGACATCAGTCAAGGTCAAACTGAGAAGATCTGAATGAACAGATCCTGTTCCTTTCACAGCAGGTAAACTCTCACTGGGTTACAACCAACGCCATAAAAGAAGCGAGTCAGGGATGCGACAGTGATTTACTGAAGATGTGTGTGTGTTTAAAAGTGTGTGTCCAGAAGCACTTGTGAGAAGAGAAAGTGAGAGGATGTGTTCTGTCTGTCTGCATGAGGAGGATTGCGTCACCAGTAGGTTGACCTCTTTCTTTCTGTGAGGTAAAAGCTGTCCTGACAAGCATCTATTGATGTGCAGTGTGTGTGTGTGTGTGTGTGTGTGTGTGTGTGTGTGTGTGTGTGTGTGTGTGTGTGTGTGTGTGTGTGTGTGTGTGTGTGTGTGTGTGTGTGTGTGTTAGAGAGGGAACAAGAGATGTTAACATGCACACAATCCACGCTTGTTCATTGCTACCAAATACTGCAGATGAAAAAAGGAATACATTTCTGAATACTCCAGCTGTAATTATGCATTGGTTTTATGGAAAATCCAAAGTAGATTTTATCCCCCTGCCTTCACTAAGTGGTGGACAGTAGACAGACCTATGAAAATGCAGAAACACTCAACAAAAAAAATAAAGCAGACTACCAGATCTTTTAAATCCAGCTTCAACCTTCTGTCTCACTGCGCCAGATCATTTCCATAGACAAACTATAATGTCAACCTGGCTGACACACAATGCTCTCTGTAGAAAGGAAACACACACACGTGCATACAGGGAAATACACACACAGGATGAGGTCAGAATATTGAAATGTTCCTCTTTTTTTTACAGTCAGTAAAAGAGAAGAGACTGGAGGCATGATGTCCTTAGCAGAGCTCTTTATTAAAACCAGGACATGTGTTCTGATGTCCTCAAACAACCAGAAGAATCTCATATAAATCACCCCAATTAAGACCATATTCTCTCTTTTTCTAAGAGCAGGTGAGGACTCGGGTTAATTAAAATGGTTGAATAAACACAGCTATATCCTCACTAGATTACTAACATGTTTCCGTCTGCTTGGGACCAAGAGGAATGGCCGGACAAGTAGCTGTACGTGTCGCGTCGTGGTGACACTATGGCTGATATTGAGTGAGAGGTCAGGGCGGTCAGCCAATCACATGTGTTTATGCTTTATGGTGCAGCCACCTTCCTCCCTGCAGTATAGATTTCATTGCTGGAGGAGGAGGGGACCTACACTGCAGCTTGAACCCCCTATACCTCGTACTGTAAGCATGGAGGCTGTTATTCCTCTGGTGGATGAGGTGCATGTGTGTGTGGAGGTGATGCAAGAGGCCCCGCTGAAGGCCAGAGAGCCTGTCAGCGCCTCTTGGCCTGATGGGAAACGCAGGATAGAGGAAGCAAAAGACAGAGTCTCTTTAAAGATATAGGAATGGAGAACAACTCTCAGCTTCCAGGCATCCAGCTAATACTCCCAGCTACAGTAATCCAATTTTATGATGAATAAGGTCATCAATTGAGAACGTAACAACTGGAACTAAAGTATATTGGCTGATAAAAAATAATGTCTAAGTCACTGCCAAGTAGTGCTGGCAGAACTGCTGTATCCAATAAACTGTAATTATAAGACTTTAGGGTGTAACTGTTATATATACAACAGTTACCAAAACATAGAGATCATCTGAAAAGCTTTAAACTGGCCCTTTTATGCTTTTGGGGGAGATTCCCTTTTCTTTAGTGTGTTCTATAGGCTTTAGTGCATGTAAATGGTCTGCAAAGGCTAAAATCCCTGTGTTCCTCTCCAACACACTCCCCCCCCCACCCCCACCCCCCGCCTGAAACGCCTCATTTGGACTCCTTTGTTTACTTCTGTAACATATTGACATCATTAAGCAACACAAATGCTTCCATTGGCTAGCACTGTACCACATTGTACCTGATAGGCTAAGGGGCGGGACATCCTATTAGCAGTTGACCAATCACAACTGAGCCAGGGAAAAACTGTCATGGCAATGGGGTTTTTTTGGGCGATATATACTGCTATTTGAAATAATACTATACAAATATACATACTCTGCTTTTAAAATGATGGAAAATTAGAACTGTGCCAGATTTTCTTTTGAAGCAAGCAAAATATTATGAAATTACAATATAAAAGTAGAATTCCCTTGCATTACTCACACTGCATGGCCTGCAATGTGACTATAAGGTATACACACATTGTTGAAAAATCATTGTTTGAGGTAAGAGAGACCCAAAGTATTTTCTCTAAAAACTACAGAGGTGAAAGACCTGAATGGAATTCACAATAATCTCCACCATGACCTTGCACCTTCTCCTACTGTGAGTCACCTGACCACAATCATTTTACATCTCTCCCCTGGAAACACCCCCTGCACACACATATGCCCACATCCGGACATTAATGAGCACCTCACACACTCACTGACATGCAAGGTGTTGACCCCAGGTGACCCCCAGTGGCCCTTACACCGCCTGATGAGAGGTCAAAGGTCAGGGGTGACAGCTGAGAGTGTCAAGCCCTGGCTCCATAACTCCTGAGACTTGTAACACACACACAATCACACACACACACACACTGGTCAACAGCTAGTCTGTCTTGCCCTCCGTCTATGACTACAAAGTCTTTCTTTAGCACCGGACAAACACAAACATCCCGAGAGCACCGACCCATTTCACAGTATGGAGTGTTCCCCTCAGCGCTTCAGTTTCACAGCTCAGCCTGCACACTAAAACTGCCACCAGCACACAAACACATTATAAACTTGTCACTTTCATCACTCGGCCTGTGCTCATTAGAGAAATTATGATGGCATAAAAACCTATATTTAAAAACCTTTCAGAAGCGTTTTGAGGTTTTCATCGTGCACCCACAAGGAACTCCAAGCATTCCTTCAGGGATCCTGATGCATTCACTTTCTGGCAGTTTTAGGTTAAACTTAAAGTGGGTTTTTCTTCCCAATTTTGTCAAACCTTGAACGCCTAAATTGTTGTTTCCCCCTCAAAATTCCGGCCCAAATAAGCAGGCAGCGGCAAAGTTACAAGACAGAAAGATTCCTGTGTATAAAAGCCGACCCCGAGGGGTTTGTAATGGCTTATTTCCGACCCTGTTAAAAGCAGAGGAAGGGATTTGTGCGATACAAGGGCGATGAAAGGCCTGATAGCTCTGGGAGAAGTGAGCATTTAAACCCACTCTGAGCCATGAATGAATCTGGGAGGCCATGAGAAGAATTTATGGCGATATGTGAAAACTTTCTGAATCTTGTGAAGATGTCTAATCTGAACTTTAAATCTGAATCCTTTTTTATTCCTGAGATTGTTTAATTCAGAGCTTCCAACAACTTCTGCTCACTTTCCTCATCCAGATTTTCCAGTCAGTCTGGTGAATTTAACCTGCAGCTTCCCAGTTTCACTTTACTCTAATCTCTGAGTGATTTCCCCCTCTAAATCCCAGGGTCAGGGTCTCTAGGGCTGAATGAAAAAAATTCAATGAGAAACATGAGACGTCTGAGTCAATGCACACATTTTACATTAAAACAAAAACACATTTTCAACGAGTTTTCAGAGATTTGCATCAAAAACCAGTAAAACCAGTGCAGTGCAGTGGGGTTAATATCTCTTCCAGAAGGGCTCTCTGCAGCAGCTACATCTGTAACACCACCCGGATCAACGCTCCATTGAGGAACTATACAGGCCAACTATGATGTCAGCACCACAGCAGCTCTTCGTTATGAAGCAGGTTGTGTGTGTGCGTGTGTGTGTTGGCTCATACCTGGATGTGCTTCTCGATCTGTTAAGTGCTTTGCTGATGACCAGTGAGGGAGCCGACTGACGTCTCTGGGCCAAGGTCTTCATCTTCTGCACAGACAGAAACAAAGAGGAAGGAGGAGAAGGGTTAATGCAGGTGGTGACGGGTTTGCGGAACATATTTTGGCTTGCATGATAAAAGATACAATCGCATGGTTGCAATGCACACTCAGCACTGGTTGTTTGCTGTGGTCAACACAGGAAATACACGAAAAGGAAATAGAAAAAAACCCAGTTTATGTGTGTCACTGTGTTAGCGACAGACATTTAGAGAAAGGGAAGGATGGGGACTGAAAGAAAAGGGAAGTGGCAGCAATAAAGAAGGAAAAGAGGAAAAGAGGAAGTGAGCTGAATGGTTTAAGATGGAATTGACAGACGGATATATGACCAGGACGAAGAGAAATATGTCTTCTCGTTGTTGCACAATGTTTATGATCCTCACATATTCTCACTGTAACATGATGAAGTGTAGGCTGGCTCACAGAAGAATGACAGGCATCTCTGCAGCCACCACAGCTATTCTAATTAAACATAATCTATTTACAACATAACAAAACCATGTGAGCTCAGAGCATACAGTACATTCATTCAATCTGGGGAGATACAATCTAATGTAGCTGCATGAATTAAAGAAAACTCTGCCTGCTGGACTCATCCTGCAGTGACGTATGGGTCACATTCCTCTCTTCTGGAAGTGTTGAAGGAAGAACTTGAGTTAGTGGTACAGGCCAAAGATACTACAGTGCAGTGTAATATATAACATAATGTGCATTCAGGGAGTGATTAGAGAAAAGAAAGATGCTTCTACTTCACACCAAACATGCTGGTTATGAAAATATGTACTGCAAAGTGGCCTTTAATGAGCTGCTGAAAGCTATTTCAGTACATTATGGATCAGTTTTATGGGTTTTTGCAAAATATTTTCATTATTTTCTTGCAGGAAAGTCAAGTGCAAACTCAGCAAATCCCATAAATAAAGGACTTAGAAGTAACACAAAACCCAAGACAACATGAAAAGTGACATGAAAACACGCCTCTTAATGGAACAGCAATACATTGACTTGTGAAAAAGAAAATAACAAGCCTTTCCGGATTAAATGTTGCTGACTGTGTGCAGAAAACCAAATAGGAAGCATGCACTGTAGCCACTAACAATGTTATCATGTTAGCTAGCCTAACTCTGCAGGATAAACACTGATCATGTTCCCGTCAAGCATGTCAACTTTCTGACACAAACATCTCAACACAAACACCTCCAGAGTGATGAGGGATGTGGAAACTCTACATTCAAGCCGTGTTTTTCAGTCAGTGATGAAAAAACAAAGCTCAACCTGACAGCTCATTTCTCACAACTTTCCAAACAAGGCCAAGGTGCAACAACTGCTCTTAAAATGAACTACAGTAACATTTGTTTTGGATTCCCGAGACTACATTTTACTAACTGCAAGTCCCTGGCTGGGAAAACTTTACGAAAACACAGGTCTGGTGCCAAAAAGTGATGTAGTGTGTTGTAGTGAATTGGAGAGTAACACCATAACAGGTTGGTGAGGTTGTCATTAAGACTGCATTACTCTGCACAGACCTCTTTTTTTTTTATACAGTTAAGGGCTAATCAAGTAACACAACTAAAGGCAAACTCCTGTAAATCATTCGTGCTATTTATTTTGGTTATGATGGAGGTCAAAGCTTACCTTTCATTTTTAAATTAGACCAAGAATATTCACTTTTCAGATATATATTCCCACCTTTTCTGCTCAAATCCAGCCTGCTGAAAGGTGCAGTTACACTTACTGAACAGGCGTTGGATGAAGGCGCTGTTTACTACGACTTCCCTGACCTTGTGCTGGAGAATCATCTCTCTTATCTAGTGCTTATTAGTGTCATGGACCAAAACTCGGGATACAAAGCAACAATACACAACAATGTGGACGGTGTTTACGGGAAAGACAAAGATTAGATTGTGTTTGTTCAAGTCACTTTAAAGAATCCAGGTCTGATGGCTCCACACTGCAGGAATCATTCCTCTGTGTTTGCATGGTGACTCCTCTCTGTTTGATTAACAAATAATCTCTATCAGCACATTATCCTGCTCTGTTATTTGGCCACTTTTTCGGCTGCTCTGCTCAGACTGGTTTGGTCAGGAGGATAAGAAAAACGAATTGAGGACAAATAAATCCGATTTTGAGATTTGGGTGTTTTTCTTGGTTAAAACTTGCTTAAAGAAGTAAGGATTTGGTTGCATTGTGACAAAGTATTAAAATCATTAGCTGTCTAGATTTGGATTGAAATATTTTAGAAAACAAAGCCTTCTCTTCCACGTGCCCAGCGTGTGTGTGGTATGGAAACGAAGCAGAGAGGAGCGACAGTCACCAGATAAATCAAACACCCTGTTTGGAAAGTCTGTTAAAACAAACCTGAAAGCCATGTTTCACATTAAAAGCATGGCTCATTGACACCACTATCAACTGAATCATTATCCAGCCCAAAACCACTCTGATCAAGCCAAAGAAAACCTGCAGATTTGCAAGAAAATCAAGAAAAAAATTTATTTACAAGGATTAATAAAAAGCAATGCCTCAGAAAACTGAGATGTTACAGAGAAACATATCTTCTCTGTCTTTGAAATGTTGAAAATAGACGCAGCACTGATGGACACACCATACTGAGAGTTCATTCAGGAATATAATAGGACTTAAATACTGAAAAATACCAGTTGAATGTCTCTTAAATTGCAATTACAATATATGCATGTATCCCTAGTGAGCGCACCGGTCAACTCAGTGCGTAAAACCCCAACAAGTGTCCAAATTCAGCCAACCTTCCGCACCTAAAGCCCCACAGAGGAGTGTCTCTTTGTACCTTTTTGTTGTCGGGAAGAGCCTTGCCCTCCTCGGTCAGAGAGTCGGACCTGTTCTGTCTCATGGTCCCCTGCTGCGGTGACATGGTTTCCATTAAGACTATAGACATCCACGGGACCGAGCGCGCAGACAGTATAATCCCATGATACGTGTGTAGATCCAAAAGTTTATCCAGCAAAGAGAAGGGTACGAGCCCAAAGAGTATCCATGATGGAGAGGAGGAGATCCGGAGGAAGGGGTGGTGAAGGGTTTCTGCTCCTCTCTGTGTGTTTCTGTCTGAGCGCAGTTTGCTCTGAGCGCATACACGACAATCCGCCTCAACTCACTCTGAGGTTGTGAAGTCAGAGTGGATTAAACACACGACTTCCGGTTTTCTTTTCAAAGTAAAGGTTCGTCTATTTAAAATGCCAGACGAGAAAGGAGCGATAAGTACTCCATTTAGCGTGGAAATAAAGATATATTGACACGTATTAGTTGTTCTTT
The DNA here is from genome assembly GCF_036324505.1 of Eleginops maclovinus. Taxonomy (NCBI): domain Eukaryota; kingdom Metazoa; phylum Chordata; class Actinopteri; order Perciformes; family Eleginopidae; genus Eleginops; species Eleginops maclovinus. The sequence goes on from NC_086355.1 coordinate 4,325,898, forward strand.
TTAAAACTACCCGAAAAGAAACTCGAGTGGATTCTGAGTTTTACAATTAAACCCTAAATTAAAAAATGTCTCATGCTGGATTCCTGAGCAAAGCCAAACTTCCTGCAGACCCAACGTCCTTAAAAGCCTCATATTCAATGCATATAATCCAATGCAATAGTCTAAATGAGAGTCGACCTTGTGTACAGAATGGTTATTGGTGGAAAAACGTTGCATAGTCTCTCCAAAGTTGAGTTACAATTGTAAACGTGGGGGGGGGGGGGGGGCCTGTCTGTTCCCAAACTACAGAGCAACAGTCTGTAGTTTTGCGGTAAACCTCAACCATTACCGTAGCCTACATGTTCCTCTACTCTGGACCAAACATAAGTAGGTGGTTGCTTCTGCGGTAGTTTGCCGGTCAGCTGTCGTTATGCCTCCCAACTCTTCCCCTCTGATACAGACAAACCAGTGATCAACAGGTTCGCAGGTAATGTTAATTACAAGGTGACGTAATCACACACATACCCAAACAGATCACACACACGCCCACAATTACCAAAAGCAACATACTGAACACTTAACACATCCCTTGCCCCCACATTGACACTAATACGTCGTTTAAAGATATGTATTGGCTTGGTTTATTTCTTGCTAGCGTGACGTTTGTTTTTTAGCTGTACTTCCAGGCTGATTCTGACAATTGGAGACTTTAAAAAAAAAAGTGAATTATTCCCTTACAATTATTTCCAAAGATCAATAAAATAATGTGAGAAAAGACATTAGCTTCACCATATTTCATCCAAACCTTACAATGAGTAAACCACCTTTGTGTGATCTGTACACTCTGGTCACTTTTCCCTCTTTTATTTTGAAAGCATGACTAACTTCCGGTCACTTCCTCATCTAAATCCTCATGTCTTGACACAGCTCATGTAGCTGAAACCATGCTTTGGTTTAACTCCTGAGCTTGTCTGTGTATTTACGAGTGTGTGTTTTTATTTGAAGGGCCCATCACATGTTTTCCATGTCTGGCAGTCAGTGCGTATAGAAGCTGTCTGTTCTCCCGCGGTCTGCAGAGGGTCCAGGCCAGGTGTGAGAATGCACTTCCAGAGCCAAGAATAACACGACTGATGAGGAGGAATGCACTCAGTATTTTTTTTTCTGCATAGGCATGACGCATGACTCATTTTCCTTATAGCTGGAGCTACAGTATACGTTACTGTAGAAAAACATACCGAGAGGGAGGGGGTGTTGACTTTTAAAAGTGTGAAGGCAAGGAGTGAACATACCTCCATCAAAGCTGAAGTTTAACGGATTGGTTCACCATGCCAACAGAACATTAGCAAGTGGGATTACAGCTCTCTTTCTTCTGGTTTCACATAACTCAAATATAATATGGAGGTTAAAAACTGGGTTTCTTTGTCAATCCATTTCAGTTTTGCAGCTATGGCGATAGAGTCACTGATAGACTGAGCGGCTTGCATTGTTACGTTAAAGAAATCATGCAAAAAAAAGCTCTTTGAAATTTTAAGTCTAAGTCTCTGATTGTTCTGGTCTCACGTATTTCAAATATTATAGATAAGAAGGTACAATTAAAACTCAACGGTTTCTTGTTAGTTATAATCAATGGTTAGAGCGGTAGTCAGGCTGAAGGGCTGTCAGGGTCGTTGTGTTGAAAAATGATGCTAAATAAAAGCTCTTTATCTTAAAAATTAGTCAACAGAACAGAATATTAGCATTGGGAATACATTTCTGTTTCTTCTGGTTTCACATCATTCATGATTAACGGTTTCCTTTTGTGTGTGTGTGTGTAATCCATTTGAGTTTTACAGCTATAGAAGAACCAATAGTCGGTCTGAAGGGAGTACGTGTTGAATCCCTGTTTCCTTTGCTTTCACATATTTCAAATATTCTAGATACGTGGAGGTAAACAACAATTAAAATTGTTTGCAAACACATTTGAGTTCATGTAATTATTCACAAAAAAGTGAAACTGTGTTTGCAGACCTGTTGTTGCATCTGTTCGGCTGTTTGTCTGCTTTAAAATTGGTTTTAAATCTATCCAAAAAGTATGAACCTGACTGGATTATTCCCCACTGTAGGCCATTATCTCCTGTGCACAAACACAAAGGTATGCAGCAATTGTTCCATCTTATCTGTCTCCAGAAAAGTGGCATTCATAGGATGATAAGAACATTGATAAAGCTTGACCATCTCCTTTGATCATGAAACAACAGCCGGGTGGACTACTGTCTGTTTCTGAGAGTTGATGCACAGGCAGCTGCATTCTTTCTCTCTGCATCTGAATCATCCTGTCAACAAGAGCCCGGTGTGGCCAAGTCACATTTGTTCTTGAACTTCAAATGCACTCTCAGGGGTTAAATGACTGCTTTTGTTTCCAACTTTTTGTCAAGAGTAGCCCATCTGGAGGGATCCAAAGCAACAAAAAAAAAGGGAGACTAAATTGAGGGTGTGTCAGAAATGTGGTTGGAAACGCCGCTGGTCGACCACAACTCTGCACTGTTTTGTTTCTATACCTACTCTTTGTTTCCACTCCGGAAGATGCGAAAATAAAAAGTGTGTCTTGGAGTGTGTTTGTCTTTCAGTATCCATGGCAGAAAAGCAACACATGATTGAAAAACACACACTTTATTCAGCCTGAAAAACCCTTAAGTGGGTCACACACACATCGCTTTCAGACTGCAGCCAAACACTCAGGGATTCCCCTCATGTCTGAACCCAGCTTGGCAGAGGGACTTCAGTTCAGGGAGGAATGGGAAGTCTCATGTGCGCTAGGGATTCTCCACCCTCGGATGAAAGACAGAGAATCAATATGTGTCATCATAAACGTCATCTGACATTTACTTTAAAGTGTGTGTGTCTGAAAGGGAATGTTTCTGTCCCGCCTGGAGAGTTAGGGTATTGAAAATGTGAAGCAAAGAAGAATAGGGAAGTCGATTACAGAGAGAGAAAATGAGCTGAAGAGTCAAGAGATCTGACAGGAGCTTAACATGAATCAATATGTAGTTCTTTAATTGATTTTTGTTCAACTTGTGGTACATAATGCATATAACATGTACACTTTATATAGCCCATAATGGATAGAAGCAGGGAGAAGAAGCTCTCATTTGACCTATTCCTTACTCAAAATGAGATGGTCAGTCATCACACTTGTCAATACTTAACATACTTTAAGAGTAACATTTTAAAAAAGTCAACATAACAATCGACTTTCATCAAAACTGTAAAGTAGTTTGTGCAAACTGATGCCTAAAGCACGTCCTGGGATTTTAAGACAAACTATTTTTGTAAATGTTCTGGTATTACTGTTTTAAGTCACTCATATGTGTTGCGTCACACGTCAACACAATCATTTAAATATGGCAAAATCAACAAACAGTACAGATCGGCATTCACATGTAGTCCATATTTGTTCAACACACAAACATTTGAGATACTTTACTGCTATTTGAGATTTCCACGTTAATTAATCATCCATTATAACACCCAGCAATCTAAATTCAGACATTCTTGAAATGCTTACACCATCCACACAAGATTAAAACAATTCTGCTCAGGGTTAGGGTTGCACTTTGCACTGTAAACACGAAAACACCTTTACACGCATGCACTATACATAGCTGAATATCTATTCAAAGAGCACTCTACCCTCTCCTTTGAAAACAAAAACATGTACAGGGAGTTTAAGGCGAAGACATGAGGACATGATGAGTAGTTTTGGAAGCTTCGCAGCACAGAGGATGGATGGATGTGTGATGGATGGCAGAGATTCTTCAGGCAGACAGGGAGTTGCTGTGACCCAAAACAGAATCCACCACCACGCTGCTGCCGCCACCGCTGCTTCTACTTCGAGAAGCCAGACTTCCACGTTGCCTGCCAAAAAAGAAGTCCCACTGCTTCCCCTTTTCAGCAGAATCCAGAGGTTTCTGGGCGACAAATGTTTGAGGTTCGGATCTACAAATTCTAGGAAAAATGACGTGGTTTAAGTTGTATTTTTATGCATTTTTCCGTTGCCTTATAAGACTGTAGTTTCTTGTTCCTGTCAGTGTATTTGATAAAGAAATGCATAGCTCTAAACCGAGAGCAAGTGAGAAAAACTCAACTGGTGCAAAACAATTTTAACTCTCTTAACTGTCTGGTGTCTCTCCTCTGTTCGTAAGAAACAGATCATCTCTTCAGAAATAAGACCTGAATGACATGCAGTGATGGCCAATGAATAACCCCTGAACAACCCCTCAAACTTAAAGACAATTTAAATTATTATCTTGTGCTTTCCAAATTAGCAATATCAACATTTTCTGCAGCATTTCATTTAGCAGATTTCCATATGCTTTAACTACTCCAGCAAAAACAATTAGCCACACAACTTGTTAGTCAACATTAAATTGCATATATAAGACATGCAAAGCATTTTGAATTGCGAACATATACAGTCGCATTAATGTAGAGACCCTTTTCAAGGAATGTAAAAGTGAGGACTTCTCCTATTTCCACTGTTTTAGGTTTTCCCATGCTGAGTCCATCATCTGTTTACTCCCCAGACATTTACGTATCAAGCCTTTAAACCCTCTGAGGCAAACATCAGGGGCGGTCACACCGACTGAGAAGGCGGAAACTTTAGCATCACTCTCCTCCACCGCCACTGTGTCTCTGTCTCCTTCAGTTTGTCTAAACATTGCGGGCAGCGAGGCCGAGGCAGAACAGGCCGTGGAGACATGAGGACAGACGCAGGCAGGCTGCAGGGTGAAGCAGACTGAGACAAAAGCCTGTGGTGAGAGGGAACGACTCAGGTGGAGGAGGATATCTAAACAACATGAGATGGAGATGGAAAGTGTGGGTTAGCTTGCCACAGCCTCCACCAGACTTTGCTCGAATGCTTTCCAGGCTCGTTTTAAGCACTTAAGAGGCTGTATTTAAAAACATCAATGACACTTTAATGTTCTGAAAGTTGTAAAATGTATACGTCTATTTATTCATTTTGTTTTGAAGCTTTAGATTTGACTTGAACAAGTACTACAATACAACATTGAGGATTACAGCAACTTGAAATCAGTTAGTTTGTGTCATCTATCATCTTGTCATGTTAGAAAGTTTAACCAAAGTTACTGCCAGTTTCTGTAATTAGCTGACGGATTTATCTTCAGGGGTGTTTCCTGAAGAAAGAGCTGGATTTGCAAACGGGTTTCCTCAAAAATACACATGTTTTACTAGTTTGCGTTGCCAAAATGTTTTGGAAGAAGCTCAATCAGTGCCAGGGTTGCTCTCACTAACAATGTTTGTTTTAACAAAAGATAAATGATAGGAAGGGGGGAAGAGAAACGGGTGGATGGTATGGACTTCGAAATAAAGGCTAAACATATGTAAACAGTACAATAAAACTAAGGCTGTGTATAAAAATCACCAAAGGATCCCCATTTTCTGCTTACACCTGTGATGTGTTTAGCCCCACCCCCCTGAATCAGACAGACAGACAGACAGACAGACAGACAGACAGACAGACAGACAGACAGACAGACAGACAGACAGACAGACAGACAGACAGACAGACAGACAGACAGACAGACAGACAGACAGACAGACAGACAGACTATCATCAGTCAGTCAGACAGATACTGAGACAATAATCAGAGAAACAGACGGTCTGAGCTTTGCTGTTGGCTTGTTGCATCTGCTCTCTCGCTGGGCGCACACACACACACACACACACACACACACACACACACACACACACACACACACACACACACACACACACACACACACACACACACACACACACACACACACACACACACACACACACACACACACAGGGACCCCTCCTCCACCTTCCAGACCCTGTAACCCCGCTAATCTGATTAGCACTGTCTCCCTCCGGAGTGAGGGATGCTGTTGCACAGTGCGTGTTTGTGCTTTATGAATGTTGTTGTTGTTGTTGTTTTGACTGTATGTCACTGTCACATATGCACACTTAAACACAATGATACAAACCTATACACAGATTATCCATGGTATATAGAATTATTTATTATGCGATTATTTCATAAAAAAACATTGATTTAGATTTGTTTTAGGTTGCCTAATGAAGACATTTTGGTGTTCTTGGGCGTGTGTGTGTGTGTGTGTGTGTGTGTGTGTGTGTGTGTGTGTGTGTGTGTGTGTGTGTGTGTGTGTGTGTGTGTGTGTGAGAGAGAGCATATTTTAGGAGTAATCCTGGGGATGCAGCTGGACAGGTTAAGATATTTCCCCTCAGGGCTGACAGGACGGTTTGGTTTCTGAGGAGGGGTCGCAGCAGGTTCAACTGAACGGGGTTTCCATGTGAGAGCAGCAGGGGTCCCGTGTGAGCATGGATTAACCAATCAAAAAAGGAATTAGCCATTCCTGGGATTTTTTTGGGACATGTGACCATACCGTGTCATTCAAATGATTAAATGTTAATTGTTGAACTTCTTCTTGTTCCTAAAACAGTCTTCTAAATTAATCTAGTCTTCTTACTTGAAGTTGTTTTCCCGCCACATTTCCCAAAACAATGCATGCTATGCTAATTTGGTACTCATCTAAATGCCCCAGGTGAGGGAGTAAAGCAAACTATTCCAGATTTGTAAATGAGTGAGATATCCCACCTGACACTACCTGTTCATGTTGCAGAAATTCCACCTATTTACACATTTAGAAAGCAATGAAAAGAAGTGCTGTGTCGGATGTAAAGTGGGTGTAATCCAACCAATTTTCAATTGTAATGGCACTCTGTTCTGAGCGTTTATCATGCCTTAACCTCTGTTTTTGTTGGATATTGTCAAGATAAATGTTTAAAAATACATTGACAACAAAGACTTAGTCACTGAACATCATCTCTCCTTTTTTTCAAGGTTTTGCTTGAAATCAATATTCTCTCTTAATTACACCGCCTCACACTGTTTCTGAAGCGTCCAGTCTACAGGCCTACTCTCCTGCAGGCTGACCCTCGTGACCCCATCAGCCAGACAATGACATTTCCAAACAAAGGCCATCTTCTAATTATCTGTTCCCAAACAGGAATCAGTCACGTTTCATCTCCAAGAATGTTTCAACAAACATTTAACAGCACCGTTCAGCCAAAATAGTACCGCAAACCAGTCCTTTTTTGCCAAAACTAACAAAAACTAATCCTAAACAACCGCACAGATTGCTGCAGGCGGGTTTCAGCCATCAGAACTAATTGTTTTATATATATTGCAGTGATTTCCAGTCAGATACAGGGTTCAACAGTTGTGCTGGATCTTCTGTTTTATATGTTTGATTGACAAAATGTTTGTATTCCCTGACAAACACTGCAACGGTGTGTATTGGAGCCTCAGAATTGTTGGTGTAATCACAGTGGAGCATCATGCTGCAAGGCTTTGTATACATCTTTTGCATTACTGACTGAACTGATTTTTTGAGACTTATCCAAACAGCAGAGACTGTCATGTCAGATCCAAAAGCTGATTCGATGTGTATGTATTCGATGAGGCAACACTTTGGGAAAAAAACGCCTTTGGGCAATGACAATGATAGGTCCAAACAAAGGTCATCCTTAAATAAACTGAGAAGCATTCTTCACCAAATGTGTTTATGTTTAATCGATTAAGCACAATTAGTTCCTGAAAAGAGAGAGATGCTCTTGAAATGAAATGATTTGGCTCCTAAGAACAAAGCAGCCACGTTTTACACCAAAGTCGTGACAGTCCTGAAATATCACGGATAGCTCTCAAGGATCGCTCTCATGCAGTTTGACCTTCCTGCTGTGGATCAGCTGGCGATGCAGACGGAGCATGCAGGAGCTCGCTCTGGCATTTCTTTTAGATTGCTTCGATGTTTCCTTTGAGTAGTGATGGGTCAGAGCTCTGCTGGACCACCGAGTGCATGGAGCCGACTCAGTTTTTTAAGTTATTGTTTACATTTATTGTCATTTATCAATCAAAAAAGCGTAATATCTGCTGTTTCTAGTCTCTTAAATGTGCCATTTCTCTGCATTTTTCAGTTGTATGTCATTTAAAATGAAATATCTTTGGTGCAATATCTTGAAGATGTTACTATGACCTCTGGAAACTTATTCACAATTTGTATTATATCACCTTATCAATACTTGACTAGAGTTGTTCTAGGAAATTCGTCTCAACTTTGCCATGTGCATCACTTCAACCGTGATACAACTTTGAGGAATCGTCCCCTCTGCTAACAGTTATTGTTTGTACTAACACTTTAATCACGCAACGACATTCATCCGCTCAATCACACCGCCCCCCCTGCTAACAGCCAGTCAAGATAATAATGTCACTAACCAGACAAAGTCCATTTGCTTTATGTTCATATCCGGTCATCAGCTGAGCCCTCTGAGGGGTTTTAAACCTCTGACCTCATCAGACCCGGACTGACAGCTTGACAAGGTGGAGCAGAGAATTAGGCAGGTTATAAAAACATCACATATAAAGTATCGTACGGTCCTCTCTAGTCACGGGAACAGCCTGGAAGGAGCTGTATTTAATTATAGAGTGGAGATGATGTATAATGATGTATTTAATGGACACTCCTGTTCGCAATTGTTTACCAGTGGTCAGTATTTTGGGCATTGCTGCACACTCCTACCTCTTTAAAGGAGATGCTCAGCTAGTAGAGGCTTGGCTGATCCAAATGAACGAGTTAAATGAATTCCCTATGATCTCAAATTCACCCAAACTTAAGTACATTTTGTAGGTAGCCTATAACCAAACTTGAGCTGCACTGTAGATTAAAATAACTATATCTATCACTTCAATATAATAAAGTAAATTGTCTCTAAGTTTCGAAGGATTATAGATGAATTGATCTTGCCTGTATCCCAATAAAATACAAGACACATCATTTATTATGAGGTTGGTATAACACATAAATGTGAAACGTGGTAACTACAAAAAATGTAAAAGCCTCCGGGAAATAGCGACATATTCACGGGTCATCAACGAGACATTTCATTCATTTGTATAAAAAAGGTCCATTTGTCCGTCTGATGGAACAGCAGGTAGAAAAGGAAGAAAGCATTTGTTTGGTTGTGTTTGAGTGTAAAGACTCACTTCTTAAGGTATGTAAACACCACAATGAATCCTGTATGTGTTTGTATAGATGCATGTTGTTATTGTCATTATATGTACAATGCTTTGGCAATTCTGTTTGTCATTATGGTCATGCCAATAAAGCTATATTAAATTGAATCGAGAGAGTTTTGAAAACACTTTCTCCCTAGTCAGAAGAGAAGCTAATCAGCAGCGTTTAGAGGCTCCGCCGGCTATCACTTATAGCGTATGTGTGTGTGTCTGTGAGTGTCCGAGAGAGAGTGTGTGTCTGATTGTAGACCGACGTGTGTGTGTGTGTGTGTGTGTGTGTGTGTGTGTGTGTGTGTGTTGTGTGAGCAGGTCTGTCAGCACGGACATTCACAGTGTGAGTGTGTGTGTGTGTGTGTGTGTGTGTGTGTGTGTGTGTGTGTGTGTGTGTGTGTGAGCAGCCTATCACCATCAACCGTCTCTTATCTGAACACCGGGGGGGTCAAAGGTCAAAGCCTGCATTCCTCCCGGGTCAGGATCATAAGATGATGGCGGACTAAAACCATGAGTCAAATCAGAGGAGGATTATATTTCACATTTATGTCTTAGTTTAAATAAATGAAACTCTGAAAGATGACAGCAGGATTTTATTTGGCAATTACGCTCTTTCTTGTAGGGATGAAACGCATCGGGGTTCCTCTCGGTAACTTAGTAAATATGGTCAGTCGGTTAAACTTTCCAAATTGGGTTTCTTTGATTATCGAGCTCACTTTTCCCTCTTACTTCTTTTCCTTTTCTGTGTTGTCCCGCTGTGTCCTTGTTTTGGATTCTCCGATGTACAGGTTAGTAGTCTTTCTAGATGATGACACCAACAGCCAATAATCGAGAGGTCAAAGGTCAATATCAAACAGGGCAAGAAGGTGGACTCACATGAGGGATGAGACTTAATGTGTAACAGACAGTCAGTGGTGGAAGAGGTATTTAGAAAGTAGAATTAAGTGTATAAATGCAAAATGTACTGTACTTCATACGTATTTTCATGATGCAAAATCCATTAAAAGTCTTGTATTCCTCATACAGACCTATGTTGTATTGTTGAATGTATGCATTATTAATAGCGACTTCATATACTACTGGATTTTTTCAATTTCCCATATATTTTATGTCGCTATAAAGGTTTATTTTATGTTAGTTCCAGAGAAAAAAAAAGGTTTTGGGTTTTATTCAAATTTGTAGCATCTGTAGTCAATTTTGTAAAATGGTTCAACATTTTTTCCTTTTTTAACTCAGAAATGATGTTTGATTTTGTGTAAATGAGGTCCATTGACAACACATGTGAGAAAGAAGAGTAAAGCTTGTGGTAATAGACATAGATTTGGTTGATAGGAAGACAACAACACAAGGGTCAATAACAACATATTAACCTATATTTTTATAAAATGATCACCTGTTTATCTAAAAAACCTCTAATAACTATTGATTTGAAACAAATTTAGCAGATTTAAAGGAATATATTCCAAATAAAGGAGAGTAGAAATGTCATATATCATAACAGAAAGACTGAAGTACGGTACAGAAAGTTCAAAATGTACTTCACAACATTTGTAGACTTCAGTACCACTACAGAGTTTCTATTTGTCAAGTTTTATGAACACTGTTTGTTTCTGTTTTGCAGTAACACAATTTAAAACCGTATTGGCAGTATATCATGCAGCATCTTGAACAAGACAAGGAGGGAGACGCGGATCTGAGGTGGAGGAGGGAGCGGCTGCCTTGGGTTGTAATTTGACAGGATCCTGTTCCACTGCGGCCTCACTAACTCTGCAACAGCCGACCAAGGCATGGTCTGGATTTTATTAGAAGGCAAGGATGTGCGTGTGTGTGTGTGTGTGTGTGTGTGTGTGTGTGTGTGTGTGTGTGTGTGTCTGTGTGTGTGTGTGTGTTAATGAGACTAGATGGCACGTCTTGGCCATACAGCGACAGAAATAAACTGGCATCAGGACCAGAACTGCAATGCTGAGCTTTTTTTCCCCATTCTGTCGCCACAATTTTATTTCAGATCACACTCGCACATGAACCCGGAACACATGGCTACACACACTCACACAAACCCAATAATGACATGCTAGCTTACACAGTCACAAAAATGTGTCACAGAAACACACACCCAGCTCACTCCAACTCCAACTCCAACGCGTCCAGGGAACGCCTGTTGCTTTTTCTAAATGCTCTGTAAACTGCTGTGGAGTGTGCTGTAATGTTTGTCTTGCGGCAGAGAGCCAGCACTAGATAACAGACACACAACCCTCCTGTCAACATCTGTGTGAAATGTTTGGATGTGTGGTGGGTTTTTACATCATCCATTATCCTCCTCATCACTAATGTTCTTAATACTTTGAAGAAATATTGGAAAGAGATAGTACACATTTTTCCATTTGGTTAAAGAGCACACATTCTGTTCATCTTCAGCTTCATATCAGTATTTAATTTCTCTACTTTCATGTCTCCATGCTTTAATGTTCAGAAAGCTCTTTATGTTTCTCATACTGCCTGTGCTCTTCTTTTCACCCTCTGTCTGAAACCAGAGCCCAATCTGCTCTGATTGGTCAGCTGGCCGGCTCTGTTGGGATTGGTGAACCGCCCCTTAGCTTATCACAGACAATGTGTTGGAGCGCCAGCCAAAAAAAGTGCAGGTGATACATAGTGATGTCATTATGTTACAGAAGTAAACAAAGGAGTCCAATGGAGGAGAGAAACTCCCTCTGGTGGTAACAAAGGAATTTTAGCTGTTGCAGACCATTTACATGCACACAAACCTATACACTAAACACACTACTAGAAAGGGAAAACCCCCAAAAGCACAATAGGGCATCTTTAAAGGTTTGTTGACTATATCAAATATGAACCACACACAGGCTCATTTATCCAAAGCTGGAGGAATGAGACAAAGGTTTATCTTGCAGCAGATAAGGTTTTCAGAAAAAGTAGAGCGAGAGAAGATAGAGACTCTCCACCTGTTGATTAAGAAACATCAAGGGTTGTTGGAGGGAGAGGCATGGGAATTAGTGGGTATCAGAGCTGTTATTTAGTTCAGGGCTTGTTACATAACACACCCTGCAGCCAACAAAATGGCACTTGAGTTGGCTCTGGTTTGTACCTAGATAATTGTGGAGAGGATCTACATAAGCTTTCCCCAGAGTAAACAGAGGCAGAAAACCTTCATCAATTGATCACTATCTGCAGCAGCATTTGCAGTGCATCTCTTGTGCAAAAAGCTATCAGTGTCTCTGAAACCTTCCTGTCAGCAGAACCATTAACCACAAGATCTATCTGCATGTCCTGCCAGCAGTCACAGGCCATATCAGCAGCCCTGTTCTCTGTCCCTGAGAGGCTTTGAGACAAGGAAATGTTGATTCACATGGAGGATAGAACAATCCACTGTGTGATAGAGACATAGAGAGCGTCTGACAGACAGGATTCAACTTATACATCCATGTTGTTGGCAGCTATTTGGTTTCCTCAAACCACTATGAGACTGGTTTGAAACAGGAAGCTGTATTTGTTATCCGAGAAGCATGAAGTGCTCATCTTGTTAAGAATTTCAACATGCATGGTGACATTTCCTTTTGGAGGTTTTGAGGCATAAGATGTTTGATTAGGGAAGAGAGAAACATTGTCAGCAATAAGAGAAAAATGCAAAGCTGGGCTAAAATATTCAAGAGGCTGAGGAAAGTGAGACCAGAAAAGCTAAGCATCTGAGACGTAAGGTCAGGTTATCATAAAACTAACATCGATTTATAAGAATAAAACGGCTTCTCTTATTGCGATATTGCACATTACACATCTTCTGCAGGGTGTTTACCTTCACATATTGGCACTGTAGGATCTTTTTTCTGCAGCTTATTGTTTTGTAAACATGGCAAACCTGTGCAGTTTGCTCAAGGCGAACACACATCTGTGCACTCCCATACAGAGTAGCAACAGGGAAGTGTTCAGAACTTTCCAAAACCTTACACAGCGTCTGACATAAACCCCTCTCTGCTATAATAAAAGACAAAAACCCATTTTCCTTGCCACATTTTCCTGCGCACAATAAAACATATTACCACTCGCCTTCTTTTTCCATATTTGGTTCCATGTAAAGGAATCACTTTTTCCCATTTGTGAGGGTCTTGTTTTCATCTCGTCTACATTTCTCCTAGACTCTGTCCTGCTTCTCCCGGACAAACTGTCCAAAGTGTATCTTTTTTTATCTTCTTCTGTCTTCATGATCAGGTTTCACACACTATGCTCACACTGTATATGACTTCAAACAGCACGGATAAAGATAGACCTCTGGTTGTCTCTGCACCGGGTAACCCTCAAAACCCATATAATAATAACCCCACCTAATGACCAAAGGACTTCACGGAGGGCTTAGGAGCGTGCACACACACACACACACACACACACACACACACACACACACACACACACACACACACACACACACACACACACACACACACACACACACACACACACACACACACAGTGCAACAACAGAAAATCCCAATCTGCTCGCTCTGGAAACAATCTCTCATGCTCACTCTCAGAAGATCAACTGCTGATAGGATAACAGTTGGGATGGCTGCTGTTGCTGTAGAAACGCAGTGTTGTTGGGCAACATGCACACGCTCCTAAGACCCCACCCTGACCTGAGCATCACTGACATCTTTACGATTGTTTGATGTGATAAAGTGCAGAAAAATACCGCAGACTCTAAACAAATATTATTTTCAGTCACTTATTACACAGCTGATTGTCAGCAGCTATAATTTAACGTAATGACTGCTTTAAGGGTATTTAAATGTGATTTTACTGTGACTTAATGCTCTTAATTGTTGGTAAATCACTTTGAATTGCATTGTGTTTCTCTATAAATAGACTTTCCTTTATCCCAGCCAAAATAAATAAAAGGTTATTTTGATTGTAGCTAAATGGTACATGGCCAATGCATGAGCTTTTGGGGGAAAATAGTCATTTATGTTGTATAATCTTACATTTAAAGTTGCAGATCTCGCATAGGGCTTAATTCCTTGAGCTGCTTTGAATGCTGATAATCCCTGAGAGCATGTCATTAAAAGTCTCAGTTGGTATCTATTACAGACATGTTGATTAACCGATGCAGAAAAGGTAGATGTACCTCAAACGTTCACTTGTAAATATCAGTTTTCTATGAGAGGAACCATCAAGGGTCAATCACCTGCTGTTTGAGGAAGGTTTTGCACATGCTTTACATTTAATACAGTCTTGTGACACTCATCTGTTGTCTCAATAAACTTGTGAGCTTAGGTGTTTAAACAAAGTAAAGGGGCAGTCCGTGCACTTTGGTGAGGCTGCGTTCACTCCATTCTCAGGAGCAGCAGCAGAGGGAGCTACCTCTCTCGCTGAAGTTGAAAAAGTTATCGGAACTAAATCCTGCCAGATGCCATCTCATCAAAAACGTTATCCTTGCTTCCTGTCCTTCCTTCCTTTCCTCCCTCTCTACATACCAACCCTTTGCTCCCCCTCTCCTGTCTTTCTGTCTCTCCACCCTAATCCTAATTTCCCTTCACCTCCTCTCCTTTTCCGAGTCTCTAAACTGGGAACCCGGGATCAGTGGGACATAATCTCCCTGATACAGCTGGCCTAATACCTCCTGCCGCCACCCCGATGTCTCCGACTTCACAACCTGCCGTGTCATGGCCACTATTTGAAGGCGAGGAGACGTAATGCAGCCTGACAGTGAAGGCCTTGCTCTTCCTGGATATGGAAGATGTAAAGCAGTGATGATGTCTTGTAAAGGGGGGCCTCACCCAGCCATGAGGGCCACCCATGAGCTGGGAGAAACTAAGAGAAAATACTAGTTGATCAGGAAACAAGACCTTGGATCTGAAATTGGTCCCAAATACTTCAAAACCAGTCGCTTTCCCTATGGTTACATGGGAAAAATTCCCTCAAATTCATAGTTTTTTAAGTCAGGGTAAGTCCAATAAAGACTCAAGTGCCTAAGTCCAAGTTAAGACTCACGTCCTCGTTAGCCAATCAAATCTAACCTCTACAAGGGAAAGTCAAAGACATGAATTAAGTCTTACCAAAGCAGGTTTCTAGTCCAATCTTCAGGCAAGACAAGACAACTACAAGTCAAAGTCTAGTCTTGGTTGTGTAAGGGCAAGACCAAGTTAAGTTTGAAACGTGTCAATAGAAGTCTTGAGACAAGTCTTTAGTCTTCAGTCTTTAGTCTTCAGTATTTAGTCTTTAGTCTTTAGTCTTCAGTCTTTAGTCTTTAGTCTTCAGTCTTTAGTCTTCAGTCTTTAGTCTTCAGTCTTTAGTCGTTAGTCTTCAGTCTTTAGTCTTCAGTCTTTAGTCGTTAGTCTTCAGTCTTTAGTCTTCAGTATTTAGTCTTCAGTCTTTAGTCTTTAGTCTTCAGTCTTTAGTCTTCAGTCTTTAGTCTTCAGTCTTTAGTCGTTAGTCTTCAGTCTTTAGTCTTTAGTCTTCAGTATTTAGTCTTTAGTCTTTAGTCTTCAGTCTTTAGTCTTCAGTCTTTAGTTTTTAGTCTTTAGTCTTCAGTCTTTAGTTTTTAGTCTTTAGTCTTCAGTATTTAGTCTTCAGTCTTTAGTCTTCAGTCTTTAGTTTTTAGTCTTTAGTCTTCAGTCTTTAGTCTTCAGTCTTTAGTTTTTAGTCTTTAGTCTTCAGTATTTAGTCTTCAGTCTTTAGTCTTCAGTCTTTAGTCTTCAGTCTTTAGTTTTTAGTCTTTAGTCTTCAGTCTTCAGTCTTTAGTCTTCAGTCTTTAGTCTTCAGTCTTTAGTCTTTAGTCTTCAGTCTTTAGTCTTCAGTCTTTAGTCTTCAGTCTTTAGTTTTTAGTCTTTAGTCTTCAGTCTTCAGTATTTAGTCTTCAGTCTTTAGTCTTCAGTCTTCAGTCTTTAGTCTTCAGTCTTTAGTCTTCAGTCTTTAGTCTTCAGTCTTTAGTTTTTAGTCTTTAGTCTTCAGTCTTCAGTCTTTAGAAAGTCTTCAGTCTTGCCAAAGCAAGTTTGGAGTAAATTGAAAGGCATCCAAGTCCGCATAAACATCTTCAAGTCCAAGATAATTCTTTAGTCTTTTCCCAACCAAGTCACAAGTCGAGTCTTGATACCATTCGGGCAAGTCTTAAAGTCTTCAACAGCAAGTCTAAAACATGATCCCTGTCTTGCCAAAGCAAGTTTATGGTAAGTTGAGAGGAGACTAAGTTAAGTCTAAAGGCTTTTCCAAACAAGTCTTGATTTAAGTCCTAAAAAGCCAAATCAAATCCAACTCAATTAAGTCAAAATCAGGTCTTGAGTCCTTAAGGGCAGGGTTCATGTCATAAAACTCACATTGCTGCTGAAAACAGAAAGACCCTCGATCAAAACCATTCTCAGCCCCCTTCATTTATTCACATTTAATGAGACAAGCTTCTGCTCTTTAAGAGAGAAGAGTTTTCATTCTGGAAATCTGATGTTTTAGATTCCACTTTTGTTCAGAACACTTTGGTGGGACACTCACATGAACATGAAATCAGTCACGTGAGAACAATACACAGATACCTTCATATAGCGTGATTGTTGACCCCCTGAACTCTCAAACACACGCACACACAAGCATGAATATATACACACATGCACCATACATGTTTAAGTACATATACAGTGCGTCAGTATGGCCTGATCTGTTTTGACTTTGGGGCAGTAATGATATACCTGGAAGAGTCAGGAGATCCCTTTAATGAGCTTAACAGCTTCAGAGCTCTCTGTGTGTGTGTGTGTGTGTGTGTGTGTGTGTGTGTGTGTGTGTGTGTGTGTGTGTGTGTGTGTGTGTGTGTGTGTGTGTTTGCATATATTGAAGACTGTATTACTGACGTAGCTTCGAACATGACGCTCATAGTACTGTTTCATCGTGCTGTGTTGAATACAAACAGACCATCATTCTTACACACACCCACACACCCGGCCCCCACACACCCACACCCACACCCACACACACACACACACACACACACACACCCTCAACCTTTGTCATGGTTTTCAATCTCAAACCTGCTCATACTGTATATTGCAATGTTTTTTAGTAAAGTATTTTTACATTTCTCTTAAAGAACCATGCAAGTTTTAGCTACTTGACCACAAACCATGCATACTTAACCTTTTCACTGGCTAATTTTAGTAGTAGTGGAAGGAAAAGTAAGGCTGTACCTAAAACGTCTCGTATACCTTAAGCTATAATTGCTTTTATGTTTAATTTTTCATTTGCATTACAAAATCTGGGTGTTTGTTAATCTCAAAGCCTATAATTGCAAGTGGATGTTCTGCGTAACAGCCAACAGTCCCACTGCACAAAAACAGCATTCCTCTGAGTCTGTGTGCCACCTCACATGATGCCACCTGACTCTCTATTGTACAAACTGACTCACACCTCCCATAAACCCAAATTGTACGGGTGTGCACATAACTCAGTCAGAGATGGACAGAGAGTAACCTGCACTGAAACATGCAAAAAGATGTAGACTTTGTCTTTCACAGCAGGGTGAAGAGAAGATAGAAGACACACAGACACATGTGATATACTGTGTGTTAATGAAAGAGTTGAATGAAAAGATGGTTTTGTAAATCAGGGTGAAATCACCTTATGCAGTTTAATAACTACTGTGTTTTTTCAGTGGTAAAAATCATGCAACACAACCACCTTGGAGGTATTTCATTCATAAATAGCGTGTGAATTCAAAGCTAAAACACACAGTCTATCTAAAGGGAGTCAGATAATGCAAAATAAGCTAGACAACTACATAATCTTAGAGAAGTAAAAGGGTATCTGCTGCCAGAACGGATCACAAGCAGGCCTCTTATAAAGCAGCTAAACTCAATACAGTCTCTCTTCTTCCACGCTTTATTTTGTTCGTCCTCTGTTGACTGTTTAGATGTTTCTGTAACAGGGACATGTACAGATGCTCAGTTACTAAAGGCATACTTTTGTTTACTGTCAACAGCTTCACATATAAATAAACTGTATTTGTGTCCAAAACATGATTTCTTTCCCCCAGTACCCTGTAGGGAGAAGCCCCCTGAGGGTATAATTCAGATTACAAGACATATAGAAAAAACATTGCAGACCATCGGGCGTGTTTACATTAAATAATAAGTGTTGGTTTTAAATGTCCAACAGTAGAGGGGGACAATGATGTACTTGATGCACAAAAGCTTTACGTTTCACTTTATAGCATCCACAGATTTAAGCTTAAGTTATTCAACTGTTTCCTCAGCTAAACCACAGACCTGTTGCAACACTTTCAGGTCCTTTACCCAGAGAAGCAGTTTGAGCGTCAACCTGCGCAGACCCTCCTCGACGAGCTCAGCCTTTTTACAATCACAAAACAAATCTCTTTTGGTCTACCGGCTTTAACAGAGGCACAGAGAAGCAATTGTAATAACGGCTGCACTTATCCTCCTAAATACACCCTCATTATATGTGCTTTATTGTATTGTGGAGATTTGTACCAGCTTAGGAAAACAAACGGTTATGAAACAAAGCTTAAGCACTCTTTTTGTCTAAGCTGTCCAATGGGACAAACCTCCTTTCATCATTTTCAGCAGCATGTTTGCATATCATTGCCAAATTTGGATATTTACCCTTATCAAAAACATCTTAATATAAATATCAATGTATTTATTTTATATGATCACAATCTGCAAATGATTATCCTTGCAGGCCTTAAATGCACACACTTTCTAACAGTAAAAAATACATTATAAGTATATATAAGAAGGTCCCAAGGGGGCTGTTTCTGCAATGTTTTCATTCATTTTCTCAGAGTCAGAAAAGGTAGAATTTCATGCCTTGTTTGACAATTTTTCCCCGCAGAAATGCAACAAGTGTGTGCAACAAGTGGGGAAACACATTCTGCAGCATTCCTGTGAAATTCCCTGATGTTCTCTGACTTCCCTTTGCATATACAAGCATTACCCAGGCTGACGAAATTAAATGCAGATTTTTCTTCCTTTCTTTCTTTTCTGTAATTTCATCAAAAGAATGGAGTAAAAGTAGACTTACTTTGATGCTGTAAAACTCCACACAGCTCCCAGCCCTGTTCCTGGCCACTAGGTCATCCTCCATCCTTGCTAACATCCCCACGTCCGAAAACCTTCGCCCTCCTGCTCGCATCATGCTGACAGCCTTTGACATCAGCTCTGAGTCAGTCTTATATTCTTAATTTTTTCCTTCTTGTGTATATCCTGCTCTTCTTCTTGTTCTTCTTCTTGTTCTTGTTCTTCTTCTTCTGGTCTTGCTCTCAGGTCTCAGCTTCATGAAGCCCCTTCACGCCTCCACACCTGCAGATATAAGGATCCATTGAGGGGAAGCAACAGGCAGGTTCAATAACTCTCCACTAAAAAGCTGCAGATTTGTAAAGCTGCATACTCTCAGCCCCACTGCTCCTGCCTGTCCGACAAGCAAGGTGTTTGGTCCTGTCTAGCAGGTCATCCCCACCCCCTCCCACTGCCAGAACAAGCCCGCCTGGTCCCATTGGCTAGTCAGGTGGAAGGGGGCAAACAGGGGGAGGGGTATATGCAGGAGAAGGAGGAGGTGTTTGGTAAATGCATGAAGTGGGTTGTGAGGGGGGCTGACAGCGTCCTACAAACTGTCACAGAGGGGGGAGAGGGGAGGGAGGTGATCGTCTGTGATGGATGATGTTGAGAAAAGGATTTCTGTATTTGCTTTATTAAGATATTTTATCTACAAATGTATTTTCTTTTGGTTGATTTTCACCGCCTCTTGCTTTACACAAGGTTGAGAAGTCGAGAAGAGAAGCAGCTGGGAACAGCAGATCATCTTAAGAATCTTCCTAGAGTTTGAGACTAACATAATAATGGGGATCCGAAGAGAAAGGGGGATCCTCATAGCATACTCAGTTATCGTGACTTGGAATAAATAAAAAAAACAAAAGGGAGACACAAAGAAAGTCCGCACAAACAGAGATCAGTTTTTAAACAAATAGTGTGTGTGTGTGTGTGTGTGTGTGTGTGTGTGTGTGTGTGTGTGTGTGTGTGTGTGTGTGTGTGTGTGTGTGTGTGTCACCCAGTGCTCCTCACGCAGACAGATACTGTACCACACTGTTGTTGTTACCCTCCACCCAGCAGCCTATTTAAATGCACAGTGCTGATGGGAGAATAGACGCCACTGTGTTGAGCCATGTAACCTTGTTTCAAACCACACACACACACACACACACACACACACACACACACACACACACACACACACACACACACACACACACACACACACACACACACACACACACACACACACACACACACACACACACACACACACACACACACACTTTGAATGGGCAGTGTTTGTTTTTTATGTACATTTGCATCCACTGTGCTCTTTCATCTCTTCTACAGGTACCTGCACCGTTCACTCATGGAAAGTGTCAGAAATGGCAGCGTGAATAAGGGAAAAAGAGAGGTTTAGAAATAAGTTGTAACCCTGTGTACCTTCTCACCGGTTGTCCTTTAACCCAAAGATATTCATGTATGCAGTCTTATCAAACCAATGTGTCTTCCCAGCAATATACCCCCAAAAGAAGCACAACTTCTGTCTGTAAGGAAGTCATGTGACGTGGTAAGGGTCGTGTTGGATGGGTCTAAAAACATTGTACAGTGTGTCCATCATGAGGACTTTCTGTGACAAATTTTAGTTAGGCAACTCAAGTGAAATCACAATCTTCTCCTAAATCTAACCCAGATGTTTTGTTGCATAAACAGGCCCTGCAGCGTAGGGGCTGGCACACTCGTCTCTCATTTTTCTGGACGTTAAAGTGCTTTCAGACAATGACCTGCTACAGTTGCATCTCACACACAAGCAGTGTAAGTTTAATATCATGTTAGCATGTTAAAATAGCTATGAGTTGTTTCTGTCTCTGAGTTCCCTTTAGGATTGACACAGATTATCAAAGCCATTGAGCAAACATCATGCCTTTGCAAAGCCCTGTGTGTATGTCAGAGCAGAATTGACATTACTGTCACTGTCAACATTCAGCCATGGCTACAATAGAGGTTTCAGGGCATGGAAACCAAAACACAAGGAAGCCAGACACTGAGAAAATATGTCCATCTCTAATGGAAGCCGAGGACACAAGATACTGTTGGTGTTAAAGACACAGTTGAAAGGATTATAGCCTCCAGTCTGAGATTGTTTTAATGACTTCAGTCACGTCTGAGGGGAGCCTGGAGAGAGGGAGACGGGATGAACAACATGACAAACCATAATAGTCATAGAAAGAAAAAGCCCAGAGCAGGAGAGGGATTATCAGGCTTCAGTTACAGTCTCCTGTGTGACTTTCATCCTTCCATCGACAGGCCTGGAGCAGTGTTTGCTCACTTTGCAGATTCTCACAGGCACTAATGTACAGAACTTTAAGCTCTCAATGCAACTCAGAGAGCAGATATACACAGTAGGACAGTCAGAAATGTAGAAATAGCCATTGTTGAAACATTTCCCTTAACAGCCATCATCCAATGCTCGACAGTAACTACAACATATAGTACAATAGCAGCAGACAGGTTTGGTTTGAGGGTTGTCAAGGTGCAGGTTAAGTACATATCAGAAGCAGTCGTGAACTTTGGTACTTTATCCAACAATGCCTGCAGTGTGGCAGCGGAATAATTATACATTTATCATACAGATTGATGTGGAATTTGCTGCAAGCTTTTATGCCCAGATGTTTGAGACAACTGACTTTCAAAAAATGCAATAATCAGCTCAAATGTTCCATATGTCCAATGATTTAGTTGTAGATCAAACACATACAAGCATGATAGCCTCAGCTACACTGTACTTGTTATGCTAATGATGGTAACGATTTGCGATTGCATGCTAACACGCTAAGCTAAGATACAGAAATGTCGTAGCTACCTGGTTGTCTTCAGTATGTACATGTTGTCATGATTTTAGTTGTGTGTGTGTGTGTGTGTGTGTGTGTGTGTGTGTGTGTGTGTGTGTGTGTGTGTGTATAGTTTCCTGTTTTATTTTTGAAATGTATTAACTCCTTAACTTCTTTCTTCCTGTGTGTTCCTCGTGTTGGATTGTGTTCACCTGTCGCCCCTGTGTTTGACCTCCCCTCCCTAGCTGTGTATTTAGTCTTGCTTTCCCTTGTGTTCCTTGTTTGGTGGTCGCCGTTGTTCCCACACACGCTCCTGTTCCGGTTTTCCCTGGGCTTCTGTACCTCTTGTTCCTGTTCCCTGGGTTGTGCATGTTTTGTTTTTCTTTGCCATCAGTTTTTTGTGGATTAAAGCTCGCTACTTGACCTCTTTGTTTCTGCTTCTTGACAGTGAGCATGTTAGCATGGTGTTGATATTAATTAGCTCAAGGCCCTCCTCTACCCAAATTCAGCAACACAGATCATCCAACTGTTTTTTCATTTGTTAAACACTGTTAAAATTCACAGGGCATCAACAGGAACTCTGGTTATCCAGCTGTTGTGTGTTGCACGCTGCAGTCAAGTCCAACAGAATATGTGTGTGATCTACCAAACCATATGTTTAGGTAATCTGCCAGATTTTTGGCTCACATCCAAATATGAAGTGTAGCGCCAGATTGTGACGTATACACACACACTCAATCAGGATCTCTGACGCACCAGGCAGGACTTTTCCTGGATTCTCCCCTTCTGTGTGTTTGGGTTTTCCTTGTGTTTCAGTTTCAGCTGTTTATACAAGCAGTGTGTATGTATATCCTCCTGGGAACCGAGAACCAAAAGTGAGTTCCAATCATAAGTTTTTTTTGATTTCCTACCTATTTATGGTTAAAAAAAAACCATCTTGCAATTTAGATATTTTTTTGTTTCACAGTTTGTCGATAATGTTAGTGTTAAGTGTGAAAAGACAGCCAAGATTAACAGATGAACTATGTAACACATATTGCTTATAGTGAGTGATATTTATACAAAAATAAATGCACTTCTATCTAAGAAATGAATAAGTAAGTGATCTGAACATTGCTGTATATTTGGCCACTAAAAAACTAGTTTGGTTTTTGGTGAATGCTGCCAAATCTTAAAGACTTTGAGGAACAAACTTTGCAATTCCCAGTGATTGCACTCTCACTGTCGTAATGGAAAAACAGCAAATCTTAGAGACAGTTTTTGGAATGTTAATATCTAAATACTGTCTGGTATCTCATTAGTGCCAAAAAAAAGCAATATATAAAACCATTTAAGGCTCTCTCATTGTAAAGAATACAAGAGTCCAATTGTAATCAAAAATTGAGTCCAGCTCATCCAAAACAAAAAGATATCCTACAGTAAATATCATTTCATCAAAGCTAAATATCACAGAGAGCCATAGAGCCACTTGTCAATAGCTCTTTCATAGGCTAACGCATCTTTTTGCCAATCCACATGCCCCCTGAGGTCGGCAATGACCTGGCTGTAGTTTGTCCCCAAACTCTGGAAGAACAAACTTTGCAATTCACAGTGATTGCACTCTCACTGTCGTAATGGAAAAACAGCAAATCTTAGAGACAGTTTTGGGAATGTTAATATCTAAATACTGTCTGGTATCTCATTAATGCCAACAAAAAAAAGGCAATCAAAATAAAGAAATCTTCAAATTCAATTAGAGGATCAGATGCATGCACTTGTGCACCGTGCATCCACTGGGCATGAGAAAGACACTTCAGCATCATACATATTCATAACATGCATTGAAGTTATGGAAATGCATCGTTTCTGGTGTCTGGGATCAGGCATCACACTGTATAGTTTATCAAATCAAAGCAACAACTGCATGGCTTTTCACTGAGGAGACAATCTTACATACTGTAAGCCCGACAAACCGAGAGACTGGCTAACCTTTTGCTCTGAGTCTGGATTTGATTAATTGGATCATGATTCACTCAAGCTTTCATAATGCTAAACAGACAGCTGACAAAGGCAAGAACACAAAGAGTTTAAAGCATCCAAGATGTCTTATCAGCACACGCTTTGCTTGATGGTGAGCCCACTTCTTAATTTCAGCCATATGATGAATGAGCATCTGAGACATGCTTGCTCGTTTCATTTACAAATACCAGCAATGAGAGATGTACTACTTTAGGTCATAAGAGAACGCTAAATCTAGTATAACCACCAATCAGTTTATGAAATACATGAGATTCGTTGATCTTGTTTTTAGCTGAAGCTTGTGCCATATTAATAAGAAACAATTCAAAATATCTGGTTTGGTCATTTCAGATTTCTTTGTCCCGTATTATGAAAACACTTCTTTAGATGTTGCTGACCTGCCACCGGGCATAGAGGTACATGTTTTTCATCCAATCCTGTTATTATTATCCTGAAAGTTGCAAATCAACAACGGCTGAGGGTTTTTTCTCCTCCAAACTATTTCCTCCCAAATTATCACTTTTTTCCTAAAAGATCTGAATTTTTCTTTTAATTTCTGGATTTTTTTCTAAATGTTGACTTTTAAAAACATCTGATATTTTGGGGAGAATTATCAATTTTTCAAAAAGAAATCAGACTTTTTTTCTAAATTTCGACTTTTAAAAATGTCCCACTTTTTTCTCATTATTCTAACTCCTTATTCATGTGGCCCTAATCATCTTCTTTAAAAATTCATACTTTTTCCTTTTTATTTTCGAAGTCATGCACGAGGAGATTGCTGGTATTGCTGATACTCATTTTTCTGGTGTCCTTGCCCTCCTATGATAATTCTGTCTCTGGTAATAGGAGAAAGAGCAGCAGCAGCAGTAGCAACACAGCCTCAGTTGTCTTCAGACAGAGCAGGTTCATGTTTAATGTGTGAATGTAATTGTTTCAATGTGTCCATAATAACTGTGTCACAGCCATGTGGTCTTCCTCCTGTTAGCAGATATAAAATTCAACCTACATTTCCAGGAAAAAGGATTCATCAACCTCACCTGTTCTTATTAAAGTTGGACCATGGCTCACCTTCTTATCAAACAGAATGCAATGCTCTTGTAGGGAGAGGGTCTCAGGCTGATGAGTCTTTGTTGGTGCAGCATTGACGGACAGCTGATGTCTGCACCACTGCAGTTATTCAGCTCTGCAAAGGAGTTAAATGAGTGATTGAACATCTGGCATGAAGCCTCAGGACTACCATCCCTCCTCTCCTCACACCCTCTTCATCTCCATCGCTCGTCCTCTTCACATCGTCTCTCCCTCTTCATCTACTCTCTCTCTCTGTCTTTTTTTATGAAGGACGAGTCAAATATTTCTTGACCCCTGTCTCTGCCACCTAGAGTGTTTACCCATCTGTAATATTCTACGTCCACTCTAATGAGAACTGTGTCGTGTTTCTGCAGGGAGGGATGTTTTTGTTCCCACTGACTGATTTAATTTGACCACTGACATAACTTCACATTACATGCAAAGAAAAAATGTGAAATATTCCATCCATAACCCAAATTTACAGCAGCCCACACACATACATAGACAGATCCTCCCTAAAGATCTTCTTGATAAACCACTTCCTAATAATAATGATCAGTCTCAATGGTTTTTCCCGGGTGAAGAGGTTGTGTTGTTCCTAATTTACCAGAATTATTAACCTTGCCGAATATTTGTATGAATATGACGAAGAGTTTTTTCTGGTTAAGGTCTCAGAAAGCAGATTTGCAGGTCAAACTAAATGTTGTTTCTACAATAAAGCAGATTACTCTGGGTTAGGATTTATGTTTAATGGCTGAAACTCATACAAAGAAACAGTGCTGAAAGAAAGTTGTGCCAGAATTTTAAAATGGGAAGATTTCCTAATAATATATTTCACCCTCCAATATATTGTCCTATTAAAACCAAGCTCCATTATTATTTTCAACAGGATATAGCATGTTACACATCCTACTTCGCTGATATAATCTATATTTTTCTAGCACTTTCTAATTATAGTCGCATGTATGATCACTTCATGGCAGAGTAGCTAGAAAACCCTGTCCATGAAAACAAGGGGACAACACAGAAAAATAGCAGAATAAGGACATGGGTACATTTGATATCTGCCAGGAATACATTTCCACAGCCAGTATGGACAGGTGGAACAATTACTGTTCTTTATAGAGCGACACAACACCTGAAACGCAGTGTTCACCTGTCTTAAGCACGACCAGGATTGTACTGTAAGACGTTGAATCCTGGGTGTCACAAAGACAGGATTTCGGGGGTTGTGCATCCACTCGTAATACTCACATTCTTCAAAATGCAAAGGTGTTTAAAGATGCACCAGATACCAGACATGGATGTCAACAAAGCTGTCAGTAACCTCCTAATTTAAGCCGTGACGTCTTAGACATGTACTCCTAATCACTATTTAGTCAGTGACAACTAACACAGCTGGACCCGGGGGGGGGGGGTCATTGTTTAGTGCTGGGAAGAGTGTTGTTCGTGGGAGAATGGGCTGTGACAAATGCCTCATCATCAAGGGAGGAGGGTTTGAGTGGGGGGAGAAGAAGGACAAAAGGTTAGATGTGAGTCACAGCATATACAGCAGACACACACACAGGGATGCAGGTGGATAATTAATTGTGTGTGAGCATGAGGGAGAGAGGACACACCACTGCACATTTTCTGGGCAGCAGAGGAGGAAGATGAACTGTATTCTTCTTTTTATTTAAATTCACAATAGTTATTTCTTTGGTCTCAAACAGTCAGAAATATCAGTCAACATGAACAACTCTCTAAATAATCCAAGAGGACAAAAACTCAAAGGTGTGATCCTATCCGAGTATATAAAGTCTGGAGCTGCTCTATGGAAAATTAATTGGGAACGTTAGTAGGCAATGGGAATGATTTAGATATGTGGGAACATTTTCAGTTTTTGCACTACCTAATTACGCAATAATGACGCTAGGTAATTTCGCAACACTAGAGCGCCACAGGGATGACGTATTTCTAGACCCACCCGGAAGTAAGCTGCGCATGGATTCCTTCACAAAACAGCAATGAGATTTCTCCAGAGGATTTTGGAATATTGTAAGAAATAATATTTGTGGAAAACGAACCTGTTTGATCAATGTTTTGTTCAGCCGGATAATTTCCATATGTCTACCCTACTTTTATCATTTTCGAAGCATAAATCTAATCGCCAGAAGCAAAATGCTAACGTTATGCTATAAACGAGCTACAGAGGAGTACAGCAGGGTCGCATGACTTCAACGGCACGCCCACTTAAGAGCCTTTCAACTGACTTTCGTGCGCTTGCATATTTCAACAAAGCTTCTCCTTTTAGCCACACTGACTTTAACTAGAAGTATTTCAAGCAGAACAGGGGGAAACACATTTAGCGGGAGTGTTTACGTGTTCGGCTTAATGACGCACAACGTCCGGGCAACTTCTGTAGTCCCATTCAGGCACTTGTTAACAACCATCGTTTTTCAGGCACGTAAACTCTTCAAAAACAGGGGGGGTCACTGCTGATGTATTTAATGTCGTAGAACAAACCATGATCCTTCTCTTAAATGTATGTCAACCACATACCTTATTTCGAGCTATTTTCCAAAATCCTACGGAGAAATCCTATTGACTGACACGAGGGAACCGGAAGTTGTAAAATGTTAACTTACTTCCGGGTTTTAGGACTCGTTCCTGCGGCACTCTATGACGGCATCGCTGTACATTACTTACACCACTTATTCCATGGCTACTTATCATAGAAATAGTAATTATTTGACATCAAATTTAGATTTAAAATAGGTTTATTACAGCTCATCAAACAGCATGACAGTCAAATAAATGATTAATTGTGAGGCATTTTACTGCGAATCACCATCATTTGCTGTTATATGAGGTTTCATTTTGTACCTTTTGTTGTTCATTATATCTTTGGTATGAATATCTTGAATAAAAAGTTGTAGTAAGTTCACCATTAAAGAGGTAGAGCTGTGATTAAGGGCCAGACCTGAACACAATTGGGTTGAGTGACATGTTGTCTACCTGCTGTACTGCAAGGCGGAGTGAAATGCTTTGAGTCTGGAGGTGTGACTTTGGGAATGACAGCTCACATTTTCCTTTTCCCTGATAAAGAAAGTTGGCTACTTGAGGTCGGACCCTGCTTCTATCCTCACCTCTTCATAGCTGGCCAATCGGTGAAATGGGGGTAATTCTTGGATTGTCGGTTTCTGAAAATTACAGAAATGACCCCCCCTTAATCTGACATTGGAAACCATGGGGAGGCTGTTCGACCATCCGACACGGGCCCCTTAAGTCAGCTGTAGGGCCCGTTAAATGAACTTACTCTCAACCCTGTGTTGGGCAAGAGTACACACACTGAGAGAAAGAGGGCTTGTTTATAGGAGTCAGAGTTCATACGGTAGCATGTAACCTTTAAATCTACACACACACACACACACACACACACACACACACACACACACACACACACACTGCAGCCATACCTCTGGCTGAGGCCTGGTTTCTGATTGGTGGATTTCATCTAGGGAGCGAGAGTCCGCATACTGAGGATAATCAAATCCTGCATGAACACAGCTGTCATTGGTCATGTCAGGATTAGATTCCCCCCTGTTTTCACTGGTGTAACTAAGTTAATTTACTCAAGTTTTGACCTCGAGTGCACATTTGGGGTACTACGCTGCATTTCTCTTATGGCTTTAGTTACCAGTTACTTTAGAAATGAGGATTTTTGCAATCATCTTAATTTGTTTGATCAAATATGATGGTTTGTTATCCTATCATTGGTATTTGTCATTACCTACCTCTCTGGGTACTTTTACATCTAATACTTTATATAGATTTTGCTGATAATACTGACTTACTTCTACTTTTAAAGCAGGACTTTAATTATAAAAGAGTACTTTTACTGTAATGTTTGAGTATTGTTGTTTCAATAAGATACATGGCTACTTCCTCCACCAGTTTTATTGTGTTTTTGTTTCTGATTTTCTCTTTTTTAAATAGTAAGCACAATCATGTCCGGTCAGAATTGGGATCACATAATCCGCTGGGGGTTTTAACATGCTCATAAAAAGCAATATAATCCACCTTTTATCTCCGTTGAAGATTAAATTACACACACAGCACTACTGTCATTTATAGCTCTGGAAAAAATTAACAGACCATCCCAAATTTTAAATCTTTATCTCTGCATGTATGGCAGCCATTCCAGTGTTTGTTGAATTTCAACACAGAGACAAATGTTCAGTAGTTTATTGAATACAATAATAATGTATTTCTACAGGCCTCAAGTTGGTTAATGAAAGACATTGATGCCAAACTAAATTTAATAAACAATATTTGTATTTCTAGTTCAGTGATAAGGTTTCCGTGCAGCCTCTCTGGTAGCAGAATATTGCCAAATATTTCCCATTGTTTGCCAGGGATCTGTTTGGCTGACCTCGCTGTGCACCAGACCTGCGTGGCACGGGTTGGCAGAGCAGTGTATCGAAGCGAAATGAGGAACAAACACGGGCACTAAATGCAAACACCAGAGCGATAAAGGCCAGTATTGGTGATCAGGAAGCCAGAGAGAGACAAATGTGTTGGTCAAGAGAGGCTGTTTTTCATCTGTAGTCCCTGGAGTGTTTTCTCTGAGACAATGCACAATGATCAACAGTACTGTAGATGTGCTAGTGTTAAAAATGCAGACATCAGCGTTCTTCTCCAGATTGTCACATCCAATGACTGTTGCACAGTTGAAGAATATATAGGACTTACGTCATAGTATAGCACCAAGAGACAGACATGTCCACACTAATGCAGACTCATCGGTTATTTTTGCCAGATCAATGTGAAAGCTCCCTCTGGATGTGAGATGAACTCTTGGCTGACCCCGAGTCCTCAGACTGGAGGATAGATACAGACGGTCAGAGAAGCAGGAATCAAGGCTTCCCAGCAGGTAAGCATTCCTGAGCTGTGATTGGGCTGATGTGTGTGTAGAGGGGGGGTTGCAGGAGTCAAGGGGGTATTCATTCAGGCAAGTATGTAAGCTGTCAATCAGAGTGATGAAGGTCCCTAGAGGGGTTTAGACTGATCATATCTAAAGTTTATTTAGGTGAAGCAGAGGTGATACTACATGTTCCTTTGTTTATAATCACGGGTCACCTGAACTCAACATAATAAAAACCATGCAAAGAAGGAGGTTAATAGACTTAATGCATCAGTGGAAGCATTCAAACGTTCAATATGTAACTGGAAAAGATGACTTGTAGATTAAAAGATGTACTTACAACAAGTTAAACAAACAAGTAGGGCTCTTCAGCTTCCTGGTGTACTTTACAGAATGAACAAAGAAGGACGTGAGCAAACACACACACACACACACACACACACGCACACACACAGGTGATATTTCTAAAGAATGTATGTCTCACGCCAACCACCATCATCAGAAATCTCTTAACAAATACGAGATAATCCCAACCCCCCCACACCCCCGAGGCAGAGCGCGCTTCAAACCACAGAGACTCTGCAGCCAAGGCTGTGGTTAGTGACACATCGCTGCATGACTACAGGTGTTTTTTTATGAATGGGACACAGCTACAGTAATAACAGACACGTATTAACTTGTAGTATCAAGTTGCATTTTTATAACTCATGTGTATTTAACCCGCAGGTTGTTGTAACTCATTTGTTTGTTTGCTTACTGACATAAGCAGGAGAAATGTTGAAGCATATTGTTACCTGATTACATTTTTAAATGCTTGACAGGGAATGCTTTTATTTTGAAGTGCAAGTCTCTGTGTTTTCCAGTTGTTGAAAAAGAATATGATATGTAGAGAGCATGTTTCCTCTACAACCACGGTTCCTTTTTGTAAACTGCTGCATTCATTCAAAGTAAATGTTCAGTTTGGACTAGACTCGCTTTGTTCATTATTCCACTACACACACACAGACCAATTGAGACCCATCTTCCCTCCCCGTTTCAACTGTATCCTGGTCAACAAATACATAAATACATTGCCTTACAATGGTTTAGTTTATTAAAGGCTAACATACTTGCAGGGTTCTCGCCTATTTTGGTTTGTATCTTCATGCTTTGGATGAAACTGCAGCTAAATGAAATGCAATGTGCAACACTTATCCTCAGATTGACATCACAGTGCATCCTTTCCGTTCTGTGTGTCCTGTCGAGTTTTTACAAATCATCTGCTGAACATTATAGTTAACAGAAAACTCCTTCCATGCAAAGTGTGTTTTTTGGGAGGGAGCAAGAGAGTGTCCTTATTGGACATACAGTGTTGAAAGGGGGAGACTGAAGGGATGACGCTCTGGAGTCAACGGGTACAGATGTGTATGAAATAATCAAAACCTAATGATTTATCTCCCACATATCGCCCAGTCTGTAACGTAGTATTTATTCCTTGATTTGGAGTTGTTCAGGAAGTAATCCTTAGCTATTTATTATCCATTTGGTTCTTTCTGAATGTTGTGTAATTCACATTTTCTGCAACGTCTTTTAAAGTGTTTCTTTTTCTTTCTAGCACAGTTTTAGACATTCCTCGTTGATACTCTGATTTAAACGTTTTGAGGTTTTGCAGAAAAAAACAGGCTCCTCGGATTACCTCAGAGTATTCATACGACTGTAACAAGTAAAAGTTGATACCCTACCGACGCACCACCCGTGACCGTGTTTATTTTGTGACGATTGAAGCAGATTGAGCTGGCATGCGTTTCACAAATGCCACACTTGTCTTATCAGCACGGCGATCAGTTTTCTGAAACTGGAAAGTCAATGTTGTTTCTGGAGGTGAGCTTGGCAGGGCTCAAATCTGGCTGTGTACATTATTATTCTAAAAAGCTGAGACTAATCCTACACTCACATCTTTAATAGAAAGACAAAACTGAGCTTAGGTTTCCTTTTTAAGTTCCAAAAGCAGTGGTGTTGACATACTTACACATACAAACACACATGCACGTTTGTCCTCAAGACGTATATCTCACCTCCATCGCACAGCTAATCCTGGGATATTTATTGCTTGGATTTAGAGTTGAATTTATTTCTTCTCTGCAGAGATTTAAAATAATAGTCAGAGGTGAAATATGAAAAACGTCAAATGAGGACAGATGAGCTGCAGGAGAGGGACACAGTTTGAATGTCTCCCTCTACTGAGACAGACTTCAGTACTGTAAGACTGTAAGAACACATCTGACGTACTTTGAATACTTGATTATTTTCTTTTCATGCCTTTGTTTCACATCTACTTCTAAAACACAGTATTAAGTATTAAGTATTAGGGGAGTGGTCAGAGAAGTATTTGGCAAATTGTCAGGAAAGGCGTGTAAAGACTGACTTTAACAGCTTTTATTGTAGCTGTAACTGGTAGAGTCCACATATGCCAGAGTTTACAGAATGGCTTAAACTAATGACAGACGGCTGCCTTTGAGATTATGATCGCCAGGGTAAAAAATGCACAAAGCAAAACTAGAGGACTATGGCACATCTTCTTGGCCTATATTAAAGGTGTATCGTCTTAGGGAGGCTGCAGGGATTTAGGGCACAGGAAGTTTATCTATGTGTGTGTGCGCATGTTTATGTAAACATGTGTATGTGAGTACTGGTGGTGCCGGGGGGGGTTGTTTTTCTGCTGTCTTCTAAGTTGGATGCCTTTTGTTTTGATCATTGTATGTTTGTTCTACATTTATGTGTATAATGTGAAAATGCAATAAAAAATCTTAATGACAAAAAAAAAGAAAGGCGTGTAAAAATGTCTTCATGGTGCAGCTTTTCAGTTGTGAGGATGTGCTGCTTTCCTAATCTGTATTATTTCATCTCTGTGTCATTTTCATCTTTTTGTATTCAATTTATATAGCGCCTTTCAAGGGACCCGAGGCCACTTTCAAAGTTGTGAGGACAGACAGAAAACAAATGAAACAAACAAACAAGTAGAGCAAATAAAAGATATGTTATGCTCGCATGTATTGACTGGACACAAGCATTGTCAGTGTGCCTTTGGGCTGGGTTTAATTGTCTTTGTCAATAATCTGGAGTATTATTTACAGCGTGGTTCACAGATCTAAAGATAATCCTGTATTTCTGCAGAAGAACTTAAGAACTTTGACGAAAACACACATCTGTCCTCTTACAAAATGTGTTATCTCTCAGAAAGAGACACGATTTTAAGGATCAAGTCTGATTTGATATTTGAACTTCAACAGTTTTTTCATTGCATGAAAGATATTTGAGTTTTTAAATAACGTGTGTTTTATATTACATGTATTCTCTCCTTCCTGCTCCTCCTGTGGAATTTAAAATAGATGTCCCAGTTATAACTTCTTGTACAGGAAGTTTTTCAATGCTGTAAGGATGTGATACAAGACAGATGCAGATGTCACAATGAAGGCTCGAGGCTGTCCTGCCTGATTTATATCATTCAATTTACCGGTACCATGTTCGGGAAAAATCCTGCATCCCTTCACTCTGAAACTGACAGCGTTACTGCTCCTTGTGGTCAGTGTTTCCATGGTGTGACTGAGAAAATGATTCAGAAATGTGACCGTTGATCCGTTGTTTACTAACAGACTGCAGAAGCTGATTATTATCAATACGGAAAGTCATCTGGATTTGAGAGACAACAATGCAGCACAATACTTCAGGAACAGGCCTCCAGGAAAGAGTGGTTTGTGGTGTCTTTTATTTATATAATTGTGAGGCATTTAATGATGTCTTATCGGCTGCAGCAGGAAAGACTATGAAGAAAATGCTAGTGACACATCACAATCATGAATAAAAACACAGAAATGACTTGATATGCATCTTAAAGGAATAACTACAGAGCACAAACACAAGATTGAAACTCTCGTTAACTTATTAATAGTTGTCATCAAGTTATCTTTGGCTCGGACTGCGAGATCATTAGCTAGCTCTCTGATTCACTGCCAACAGTGTATTCAAGATAGAGCAGTTAGCTCAAATTGCTAAATGAAGCTCATCGGTCTGAACTGTAGACGGGCTAAAGAATCTTTTAGGAGTGAAATTGAGCGCTGAAAAGTGAGACACTAATCTCTTAAAATGTTGTGATTACTAAACGGGTGTTATCAGTTAATGGGAAAGATAGTCAGTCACTGCCCTAAAGAGGAGGGAGAAGTACTCAGGTCTTCTAGTAAAAGTAGAAGTACTCAGGTCTTGTACTTGAGTAAAGTAGAAGTACTCAGATCTTGTACTTGAGTAAAGTAGAAGTACTCAGATCTTGTACTTGAGTAAAAGTAGAAGTACTCAGATCTTGTACTTGAGTAAAAGTAGAAGTACTCAGGTCTTGTACTTGAGTAAAAGTAGAAGTACTCAGATCTTGTACTTGAGTAAAAGTAGAAGTACTCAGGTCTTTTACTTGAGTAAAAGTAGAAGTACTCAGATCTTGTACTTGAGTAAAGTAGAAGTACTCAGATCTTGTACTTGAGTAAAAGTAGAAGTACTCAGATCTTGTACTTGAGTAAAAGTAGAAGTACTCAGGTCTTGTACTTGAGTAAAAGTAGAAGTACTCAGATCTTGTACTTGAGTAAAAGTAGAAGTACTCAGATCTTGTACTTGAGTAAAAGTAGAAGTACTCAGATCTTGTACTTGAGTAAAAGTAGAAGTACTCAGATCTTGTACTTGAGTAAAAGTAGAAGTACTCAGGTCTTTTACTTGAGTAAAAGCAGAAGTACTCAGATCTTGTACTTGAGTAAAGTAGAAGTACTCAGTTCTTGTACTTGAGTAAAAGTAGAAGTACCAGAGTGTAGGAATACTCTGTCACAGTAAAAGTATTCTAAATGTTCCTCCAGTGAAAGTAGAAAGTACTCTCCTCTAAATGTACTTAAAGTAGCGACAGTAAAAGTAGTCATTGTCTGATTGGTCCATTTCAGAATAATATCTCTGATATGTTTTATAATGATTGATCATTAAAGTGTTCTCAGAGCTGGTAAAGGTGCAGCTAGTTTGAATGGCTTTGTATACTGCAGGGTAGCTGCTGGATTTACTGCAGGTGAACTACAGTCTGATTTAAGGGCTGATTATATTTACCATCATTAATCCTAATCTGCCTAGCAACTAAAGTACCATATTTACCTTTGAACTGTCGGGGAACAGAAGTACAAAGTCAAATAAAATGGAAATACTCAAGTAAAGTACAAGTACCTCAACATTGTATTCAAGCACAGTACTTGAGTAAATGTACTTTACACCTCTGCTGCCCTTTAATGAAAATGTGCATACCTGGACTGGTTTGTACATAACGAATAAATGAAGGTGTTTTTATGATCCGTATGTATCTGTATTCTGAATTTGGGCTTATTTTATGAAATGCATTCTGATTAATGACTATTTAAATGTCAAAAGAGGTCAGATATTATTGCATTTTAGTTGTGTTGTTAAGCAGTGCTTGGGATGCCTGCTGTGAGATCAGCAGCTTATATCAGGTATTTCTTTATTCCATTACCCTAACCTTAACTCTGAGCTGAAGGCAAGAAGCAATACTGAATTAAAACCAAACAATGAAGAAAAACAAAGAATAACAAAACATAATTTAATAGTAAAGCTCTGTTTATCAGTCGTGAGGGGCTGCAGTTGCTTTTGGCAGAGCGGCCGCTGTTCATCATTGAGCAGAATCCATTAAAGTGATGAAGCGAACTGCTCAGGACATTTCTCCATTTCTTATTATTCATTTTAATAAATCTATCTGATATATATCTGCCTTTTGTTAGCATTGGATATGGTTAGTGATCGGAACAGTATTCATACCTTAGCTTTCAAGATACTGACGAGATATTATTCAAGAGATTTTAAAAAGGAGGCACGTATATCACAGTCTAAGACAAAGAATGTGGAGCCAGAAAAAAAAGTCTCGTAAATCTGGTGACAACTTTTAAACATTTGTATTCTATTTTTCACATTTTTTTATACTTTCATATCTTTCATTGCCATTTCTACACTGTAGCTTATGTGCACGTGACATGCATCACATTTAACAAACATAATCAAATGAACGACATCTAACTTAAAGAAGCAGCAGGCGGTAATTAAGAAACAAAGAGGCTATTCCACTCCTCCAGTCTCGTAAAGTTCCTCCTCTCTTCTTCAGTCATTTCCTATTATTAAATGAAGATGCTTCGTTCCAACACACTGGATAATATGAGGGCTGATACTGACCTTAATAACAGATTGAGTATCAGCCACACATGACTGATCCACATATAGCTTTTAGTCCCATTGTTCTGTTGAGATGCATATGAATCTGCCTCCTTTCTCTTAAAATGTACACATTTAACACACATGCAATAGTTTGGACCCCATTATTTATGAGTGATGGATAGATCTCTTATATTTCCACTGATATATTGAATCTTGTGCCCCTGGTTTAGAGTGTATTTCTTTTAAACACTGTGTGAATGCTCCATGTTCTGCTTTTATTTCTGCACATGTTTGTTGCAGCTTCCTCTTCTCTGAATGAAACTCAGTTAATTACACTTTTTTTTAGACAGGAAACAGGTTGTGTAAAGCAGATTTCCTGACCTGAAATAAACCCTACACACCCTTAAGTACATGTAGGTTGATAAAAATACCCAGACTACTTCCCTTTACAAATGTTATTGCCTCATATTTTGTGTCTGATAGATTTTGAAGTTCTTCGATAAGCATTTTTAGTCCTTTTCACTTCCAAGTATTCTTCAGAAACCTTTGCTTTTCCGGTCTTACCCACACTTTAGAAACCACAGGCCTATCTCTAACATCTACACACGTGTCCATGCTCTTTATAATTATCAGTGAAGGAGAGGATTGACCTCATGCAGTGAAAGTGGATTTGATGAGTTCAGTCTGAGAAAGCAGACGAGGGATCTGATCTATAGTCTGACCTCACACTCCCACACCTGGATCTGAGTTCAGACGCTGCCGACTAAGTGCCGGTTTGTGTGTGTGTACATATTTGTGGTTATGCATGTATGTGTTAGCGGCCTCAGGACACCACAGCGCACACACACACACACACACACACACACACACACACACACACACACACACACACACACACACACACACACACACACACACACAGTAGCAGCAGGGCGTGAAGTCGATGCCTCATGACTGTCAGTAACTATCCTCCTCTCTTTCTGTAATCCTCACAACTCTCTGGATCCTTTGCTCCATCTTCAAACAAAACATATTTTACATTTCTTGCCTTCAAGACTTCTAGAAGTTCAATTAAACTACATCGGCATTCAGAGTTGTGTCTAGAGGCCCCTTGATTTCTGAAGCTCTCACAAGTTGCTTAAGCGAGGCCTCTTGTTTGGCTCCAAAAATGTTGGAAAAAACTCCCCTTAATATCAGACTTGCAACCAAATCTACATTTCTTTCGACACAAACCCAAAAAAAACCACCTGTTTCAATGCACCTTGGCCCTTTTACCTAACACCAGCAAAGAAATGAAGATCTTTAAAGGTTCATTTGAAACTAATGCAGCAGCACTCACAATGGCAATTTGGATTATCAAAAGGATATGAACCTGCAGGTTTCTTGATACTGAGTTTGTATCTAGCCTATCTGATTTATTGCACTATTCAGATTATTTATATCGGATAAAAGCATCAGAATTTTAGGGCTAAGGTGACCACATAATGTTCAGGTTAGGATAGGTTGTTAGACAGTTAGTTTCAGAAGAATTTTGGCCTTATTTGGCCAATCAAGGATAACCTTCTCATCCCGATTATAAAATATCCAACTTTGTGACAGGAGACGTGTTAGAAATGATACATATTCATTCAGAGAAGCGTGTTCACTTACAAAATATGGATTGATACTCTTTCAAAGCATGCAGGATAAGTAATTGTGGTCCTGAGTTGCATTCGTGCCACAAAATTCACTTCCTATGCAGATCAGAAACGCTAATTCTAACAATAACACAACTATTCTAAAGAGAGCCTCTTGTGTTTTGTAGCATCAGCTGAAGACAACTGTGGGTTCTTCAGCACACTTAGAAAGGGAGGGATAAGCTGAGGGTTTTTCACTGCAGGAAAAACACAAACTCCTTGCCTCTAGTGCAGCACGTGAGGAGAGAGGCACATGGATGGGTTTTGGCCTTGCAGTCATTTTTCACACTCGCTGAAATATGTCTTCCGAGAATATTTCCCTGAGAGGCCAGGGTAACTGATACTTCCCTGAGATCTTATCTGAGTTAAGTGACTGATTTCTATCTCATCTCAGTTAAAAAAAAAAGGTGAATTTGTGAAGGGCAGCACATGAGGAAGGAGGCCCACGCTCTCACCGGGTTGACATTTAACAGAAAGTTTTCCTCTTCAGAAAGAGACATGAGGCGGAGAGCTCCACGGTACATCCTGTGAAGGACCGGAACAGACATCACATCCAAAATCCACACACGCAGCGGTGATGTACCACAAACTGGGACTGCACTCTGTCCTTTATTTATGTTGAGCGGGACCCCATGAGTCAGAGACGCAATGAGAGTAATTATGCATGGTTATTGATGTTGGTGTTATGATGACAACTTTTGACTCATGGATGAAATGTTTTTCTCTCAGACTTCACAGAAACTCCAGAAGGACCGGCCAAAGCAACATTTGTTATAGTTTATAATCATGAAATAAATCAAACTCAGCTGACATTCTCCTCAAAAAGCATTTGTAAAGAACAATAGGAAATAATTGAAAGTGAATGCATGGTCAGAGCTGAACATGTTTTGTGGATTTCATAAGAAAGAAATCAAGTCAGCAAGATGTTCGGGCCACCATCGCTGCTGCTCTGACCTCTCAATCCGGAGAGAAAGCTTTCTCCTCAGAGATCAATACTGTAAGTAAAACATTTACATTTGTCTCACATTCCTGGCTTCAGTGAGCGTTGGTGATCATAAAACGTGGCGATAAACAAACTGCATTCCAGCGGAGAGCTCAGCGGGAGAGCTGTCGAGCAACTTTTCACTGAAGTGACAGAGACAATGCAGCTGTGCGCCGGATACATAATCTGTTTTATTGAGAGGAGAGAAGGAGTTATACTGAACCAAACATGCTTATAAACATATCAACACGCCTGTCATTGTGCTGACAGCCAGTGGTGGGAAGTAACTAAGTAATCTGAGTACTTCTACTTTTACTCAAGTACAAGATCTGAGTACTTCTACTTTTACTCAAGTACAAGATCTGAGTACTTCTACTTTTACTCAAGTACAAGATCTGAGTACTTCTACTTTTACTTAAGTACAATATCTGAGTACTTCTACTTTTACTTAAGAGCAATATCTGAGTACTTCTACTTTTACTCAAGAACAATATCTGAGTACTTCTACTTTTACTCAAGAACAAGATCTGAGTACTTCTACTTTTACTCAAGAACAAGATCTGAGTACTTCTACTTTTACTTAAGAACAAGATCTGAGTACTTCTACTTTTACTCAAGTACAAGATCTGAGTACTTCTACTTTTACTCAAGAACAAGATCTGAGTACTTCTACTTTTACTCAAGAACAAGATCTGAGTACTTCTACTTTTACTTAAGAACAAGATCTGAGTACTTCTACTTTTACTCAGGTACAAGATCTGAGTACTTCTACTTTTACTCAAGAACAAGATCTGAGTACTTCTACTTTTACTCAAGAACAAGATCTGAGTACTTCTACTTTTACTCAAGAACAAGATCTGAGTACTTCTACTTTTACTTAAGAACAAGATCTGAGTACTTCTTCCACATCTGAACTTGAGCAATGTACAATTTTGAGGAATGTGTACATTTCCTGAGTATTTGTTTCCTAAATTATACTTCTACTCATTTCACTGCGAAATAATGTATATTAACTTCACTACATTCATTTGAAATGAACTGTACTTTTTGAGTTGAGTAACTGCTTGAAGTACAAAGATGCAACCATCCAACATACAGTATTAAAAAGCCTATTAGGCTTGTTAGAGTTTCCCTGTTTTGTCTTGTATAGGTTTTTAAGTGCATGTAAATGGTCTGCAAAGGCTAAAAGCTCAAAGTTCCCTCCAGAGGTAGTCTACTGTTGTTTTTTATACCCTACTGTACTTGGGACTTCTTTATTTTACTTTCTGGACATACATTACATTTTTCTTTTAACGTTAATTTATTGGTTCTTTTCTTCGGTTAACAATTGGTTATCTTCTTTCCTGACTGCTGATAGTGTATATGTGGGTGTGTTACTCAACCTTATTCAGTACACATTGACCTGCATACAAGAGTATAACGAATATGGTTTCTCTTAGGACTATTCAATCCCAGCTGGAGTAGTTTGATCCCTGTGCTGTGTCTCATAAAACCTCCCTCACACACAGCCCACAGATTTACATACCCACATATAAACACATTAAGTAGTGCTTAAACTGCACACACACTGACTCACACACTCCAAGATTAGGGCTGTATTGCTTTGCTGTAGCGTCCAGAGTCCAAACCTCACAGGCAATGAAAAGCAGGAGGCTCAGATCTGGATGGAGTTTGGGAGGAATGAAGGGCAGAGCCTCACCCCACCGGGCACACAGCTGAAATCCCTCTGAGACTGGCACTGAGTCCTTCTGCCCGTTCAAAGAAACTCCCAAAACAAAAATTCTCTGGTATCAGTCACGCCCGCTCAGCCATACTCCTCAGAGTGACCTTGAGAGCGTTCACAAAAAAGATGAACTTGGACTTGAAGCCAGAGTTAGTTTCTTTGTTTCTGAAAAGGAAAAGTTGACATGCCAGTTGGCGTTTGCAGTGTTGTGGTTCCCTTCTTACCATAGAGGGTTTATATATAAACTGTTTACCAAAACAACTAAGCCTTACAATTAGAGTTTAATGAAATAAACATTTTCGTCTCATATATCTGGAAAAAACATCATCCAGAGAACAGGCTTGCCGGGCTCAGTAGATGCTTTATAGACTTTATAAAAGAAGCGCGTGAGATGAACAGCAATTATGTTTTATTTGACATTTCAGAATTTATGGGACGGTTTACAGCTGAGAAATGACAGGAGGCTTGTTTGACCCAACGAACTATCCTTCCACCCTCTTCATAAACACTCCTTTTTATTCTGCATTGCATTCAATAAAGGTCGCTCAATAAACTAACTCGCAAAACGTTGATATTTAAGGTAACTGTGGTTTGCAGGAAAGTACAATACTGACATGCTTTCCATGCCGACTGTGCTGCTGGAAAAGTCAGTTTTGCAGCTTTTATCTTAATTTCTGCGTTAACCGTGGAGTAATCCAACACAACTATGGAAGAATAAGCACCTCCGACAAAAACAAACGTGAGAATAGCATTTGAGAGGACGGCTGTAAAGAAAGGAACAGAAATGTGAGCAAACTGGAAACACTGCAAATACTGTGCAAAACATCATACATGTAGTTGACTGAAGAGGAACCAACAGGGAATGTGTGCCTAGAGTTGTAAAGGTGTGTAGGTGCTGTACTTTTTACAGGAGACACGTCAGGTTAATATGACATTTATGAGAGGAGCGTGCAGAGATGCAGCGCCAGGAGAGAAACTGAATGTTGTTCTCAGAGTGACTCACGAGGGAAACGCGGGCGCCAGCTGCGCCTGCTTTGACCTCTTTCTTAACCCACTGTAGGTAAAGTGATCACATGACTTCCTCTGCTAATATCATCCTGTCACACTGATTTTATCTTCCGGATTCAACACCAGGAATCTTTTAGCAGCGGTAAATTAGCAAATTGGTTAAACTTTATACATTTTTACCACCCAGTTAACCCAGGATAAACACCTGAGTCATGAGTAACATGCTGTGTTATGTCTGTCAAACTGAACATATTCCAGCTCTGATAACACCACAGATGTGAAAGCAGGAGGGCTGTGGGGGGGGGGCAGGAGTCGATCCTAACAGAGAAATAGAGCAGAGGGAATTCAACTAAATGGAGGGGACCGGTGAAGGAAGGATTGATAAACAGAAGAGTCAGAAATAGATATGAAATAGATAATCAGGGGCGCCCATTTTTTTCCCCTTTGGAGAGCAAAATGAGAACATCTACCATATTGTATCTAAGTGACTTGGTTCCCTTGCGATGCATTTTGACACGTGCTATGCCGTCTCTGACTCGCCAAACTTACTTTCTTTAATTCCAAAATGATCTATATTTTAAGACAGGCTTCTCTTTAGGCCACCATGAAAGCTGCAAAATGAACTCTAAAACCAAAGAACCGTTTTTCACACTTACGTCACGAATCATGAATATTCCTATTTATGTTATTTGCTCTAACAACGGAATTCAGCAAAACAAAAACCTGACACAATCATATCATCGTGGAACAACACATTACAACAAAAAGCAAACCAAGACTGGGCGACCAAAGCTTGTGATGTTCTTTTTGTATTTCAATTTAACCTTCAAACTAAACACACAATAATCCATGTTCATCCATCCCTCTTTCTACGTCTTCTACCCTTCATTCACCCAGAGCGTAGTTGATTTTCAAATGGAAAAGTACACCCATGTGGTTTCTATTTCAGGGCGGTTTCTGTTGAAGTATTCAACTCTGTGAAAATAATAACTAAATCAGAGCTAAGATGACTAACACATTTTAGATTTGCTTTTAAATGATCCCCTGGGGGTTTGATCCCGCAACAAAAATGACTAACAGCGTCACGGTAATCGTCGTTCTTTCACCTGGAGTTGCCTTCCACCTTGACATGATCACAATCTAGTTTACTGTAATTATATTCTGTGGAATAACAATAAAATCAGACCTGGTTTTGGAACGGAGAGGAATTGATATAATCTTTCATGGAGGTGGGGTTTTTACTTCAAGTCTGACTTAATCTGCACTCTTACACCTAAACAAGTTATTTAGAAAAAAGTAAACGTGTAGAAATGTTGCCTGAATCAGTAAAATCCCAATCTTCTAAACACAATATTGTTTGGGCCTTTTTTTAATTCCCAAGGTGAACTGAAAAACTCTGCCTTTGATTTGAACCATGACTTCAAATGTTCTGTATTACGGTGTCACAAATAGGGCAAACGGTGTGTGTGTGTGTGTGTGTGTGTGTGTGTGTGTGTGTGTGTGTGTGTGTGTGTGTGTGTGTGTGTGTGTGTCTCTCAGCCTGCCTGGCCTTGTCACACTTTAATTGTGTTTTCATCTGGATGGATATTTCGTTAAAACAGAGCTCATGTAAACAGAGAACAAAGAAGGACGAAGAAACCTGTTTCCATATTCCCATAAACGTGATGACTACATCGTTAATCCAAATTAGAACACAAACAATGCTTCAAGAATTTCCGCACACACGTTGCGGTGTGTTTCACTGTTGCCAGTTTCAGTCGCTGATGAATTCATTGAGTAAGTAGAAATGGCACACGCACATCTGGGAAACATACTAGCTGAAAACAACAACAAAAAGAATGCTTCTACGTTGCGTCTTCACACATAAGGTTTGCACGTGGTTAACGTTGTGATACTTTAGGACAACAAGACTACTTGGTCATGTTTAGTCAACAAAATGAGTTGGCAAGGGTCCAAATATCATGATGGGTAAAGGTTGAGTAACACAATGTCACGTGACGTCGTCAATAAAGAAACTCAACACAAATGCTGCTCTCATGGGTGAAATCACTCTGTTTTATTCACTCAAACGCCATCCTCCATTACTTTAATCCTTCCCTGTGAGTGTTTTTTTAATCCGGAACATCTCTCATGCATTTCCCTCTCTGTTCCCTGCATGACCGGGGTAAGTTATATCAATGACAAGGTCAAACGTGAGACCTGATTATTTCTCTGTAAATCAAGTTAAGTCTCACAGAAGTCAAATAATATCCAAGTCTTTTGGGACTTAAGTGTATCTCCAGTGCTGCGTCTCAATTTGCTTACTTTTCTTAGTA
This sequence comes from Eleginops maclovinus, assembly GCF_036324505.1. Lineage (NCBI taxonomy): Eukaryota > Metazoa > Chordata > Actinopteri > Perciformes > Eleginopidae > Eleginops > Eleginops maclovinus. The sequence goes on from NC_086355.1 coordinate 4,369,747, forward strand.
CTCTGCCATGTCGTACACTTTCCACCAGATAGGGTTGTCTCAAATCGTACATGACCACTTTGCCCACGCTGGAAATGACAATGGTCGTTTCCAGTTCGTTCAAGCTAGTAAGCTATCGACGTCCTCGTTTGTGATAGTAATCATTTCAGACTTTTCACATTACCCAATAGTGTTAATAATGGATGTGTACGTTTATTATATATTAAGTATTTCACCAGAGCAACAGGAACACTGTAGCACCATGACGCTCCGCTTTTGTCACAGACACAAGATGGCAAACGTTATGGCAAATGTTAAATTTGAGAAAGCGGTTCCACATTTCTTTTGACCGTTATGAGTGCACCATCTTTTTGCAGTTATTCGCATCGTGAAGCACTTTGGCGCTCTAAGTTGCACACACAGGTCCCTAAGTATGCAAAGTGGGACACAGCACAAAGTCTACAGCAACATTTCTCTCTCTGATTTGGACTGTCTGAACACTCGGCAATAAGTCTGTCAGAGGGAATCATGGGTACCAATCACTCCTCAACAAATCTTCTGTAAACCATCTCATTTGAGGAGGAGTAGGCAGGTTTAGTCTCCCGGCCTTCAGTCCTCTAGAGGAAGTGCCATCATGCGTTTGCTTCCTGAACCAAAGCTTGTTTCAGAATCTGAAAGTTTGAACCGCAGCAGCCCTAGAGTTTGAGAGATGTTTACGGTCTGAGGCTTTTTCTTTTCTTTGGCAGCGAGGAGCAGATCACATACGGTATCATTCAAGCACTTAATGAAGTCACTTTTTCTTTCAGTTCCCTGTGGATCAAATGGCTCACAGAAACATCTGTGGTATGTTGGGGACTCTTCTGCTCTCCACCCCCAGCGCCACCGCTTTTCCAGAATGGTCTATATTTTGGGTGTGTTTCCGAAAGTATATATATAGCCGTATACATCTCTAAGCCACTAATCAACATGACCACAATACCAGACTCCTCCAGGAAGCCTAGCTTGTGGTAACTACACAGAGAGACTTGTGATTGGCTAAAAGAGCGTACAAATAACCCTCAGATTAGTAACATGAAGGTACTTTTTAAGGGGAGCAGAAGCAGCTTTCCGGAGTCACATTATGGGTTCAAATCAGGATTAAAAAACAATTTAAGAAGAAGAAAGAAATGTATAACCATTTGAAAACACAACATCTATTAAATCTTACAAAATGACAAGTTTTGGACCCGATATTGACACTGTTTTGGGAAAAATGAAGTCCTTGCGTATGATTTTATGTGCATTAAAATCAGTGCTAAGCCTTCGGCGACAGGGAACTGTTTCGCTGACAGAGACGGGACCACAGGGTGAAAGCACAGATGATTTATAGACAGACGCTGTGTGACTCAGTTAGTGTGAATCACTGTTGGTTGGAGCCTCAGAGATATTGTGGACAGCCACATCATTCAGTCTCAACAAAAGAGGATTTGAAGGGATCTGTGAAAGGGGGACGGCTGAGGCTGGCCTCTGTGGGTTGAATATGCTTCTATTCTACCAGGCTATGCTTAAAGCAAATCATTAGTTGGAAGCAGATGGGGGAACAACCCCTATTAACCACCCAAAAGCCACTCTTGGTTTGCATGCTCTGAAGTTGTATTTCTGTTGAAACCTTCTTAAATATCATGTCAATGAGGAACCTTTTTGACATAAAGGCAGGTTTGAAGATCAAGTCAATTAAACTTGACACAGCTCATCATGTTTTCTGAAGGGGAAACCTCATGTATTGGCCATGCAGACACCCGACCAGAAGCATGGTATTCAAATGAGGGCTTCATTGAATTTCAGCAAATGACTTTCACATTAGTACCAGGCTACGATGACACAAACCTACACAAAAGGTCAGGCTGCAGATAAAGGTTGCAATTACCGTTTTTTTAACATAGTCTGCAGGTTATCAACCTCAAAAAAGATGGACTGTAGTCAAGCAAGACTGCATTTGACCTAAAACAAGCCACACCATGTTTTGTATTGAGGATAACACATAATAAAACGTTCTATAAACATCATAAAACATTTGGAAAGATTACAAATTAGCAGAAGCAATGGCACAATGGAATCATTTTCTGTAACAGTTTTAGCACGTCTCCCCGGACAGAGTGTTCTGTATTTGTTATCAACAACAAATGCCACAAAATCCCCTTTAATCACCAGAGCGACTGGCCAGCAGAAGTCTGTGTTTGCTCTCACTTTGAGCAATAAACACAGTAATGTACCGCTCTGGCGGATTTCGTTTTGATGTTACACTGTTTGGATTACTGTAATGATAAGTGGGATAATGTTGTTCTGAGAATTCACTGCAAAAATGTTCCACTTTTTCACAGATGGTCCTTTCTGTGTGTGTGTGTGTGTGTGTGTGTGTGTGTGTGTGTGTGTGTGTGTGTGTGTGTGTGTGTGTGTGTGTGTGTGTGTGTGTGTGTGTGTGTCTTCTCCTTGCTTGTGACCTGTATGTATTCACTTATGTCCAAAATTCTTTAAGGTTCATTGAAGCATATCCATGACGCCACATTATTTTCGGCAAGCGTAAGAGTACAAACGTATCTCGCTTTTAAATGCTTGAATGTTTTCCAACATACCCCAAAAAATGATTTGAAATATCAAAAATCTTCTTTTCTCTGAATACAGATTATAATAAAGCCCACTTGCTCTGCTTTCTTCTGAGCTGCAGTGCTCATGGTTAACTTCCCACCACATGAAAAACACTGCAAATTATCTTGATGTTATCTATTTAAAGCGACAAGCGAAGTATTGTATGTAATGACCAATTACCTTAATGTGTCCTTTAGACCGGAGGGGTTGGCTTTCACTTTCGGACCTTATGCGTCAGCAGCTCACTTAAAGCAGACCAATCTTCTCACTTAACTCTCGGGGAAAACGCCCTCAGGTCGCCAAAAATCCCTTCATCAGCCAAAGTGTGAAAAACAGTGGCAACAGAACACGTGTGTGAAGCACAGTTGAGCTGAAACACAGCTTTAAGGAAGTTTGGGGTGATATTTGTACAGTAACTATGAGTAAACAAGTCTTGGAGAATTCAACCTCTGGAATAGGAGGGTACTCCACAGAGCTAGAACCACCCAGTGCTTTCACATGTTAGAGCAATTTATTAGAAGCCATATATACCACAGTTGTTTCTGCATTTGAGGCTTATTTGTTGAAGATATTAGATGTACCTGACTACACCATTTCTTTTGTTTCTTGCATCCATGTTCCCAACAGTTATTGATCCCCGTAGGGCTATTGAGGTGTTAAAACAGCAATGGGAATCAGATTGAAACACAGGATAGGACACGTCAGAGGTCACACAAGGTCAAACAAGAATAGAAATCTAATTATGTAAGCAACAATATATATAGATATTGTTAAAAAGAATGTGGTAAAACTGTTAAAGAGGACGTATTCTTATCATCTTCAGGTTCATATTTGTACTTTTGTCTCTCCTGGGACATGTCTCCATGCTTTGATGTTCAAAAAGCTCTTTATATTTCTCATACTGTCTGTGCTGCAGCTCCTCTTTTCACCCTCTGTCTGAAACCAGAGCCCAGTCTGCTCTGATTGGTCAGCTGGTGGGCTCTGTTGTGATTGGTCAACCGCTTAAAGATGTCCTGCCCACTAGCTTGTCACGTACAAGCGCTAAACAATAGAAGTGTGAGTGTAACGTAGTGATGTCACTATGTTACAGAAGTAAACAAAGGAGTCAAATGGAGGCATTTCAGGCGGGGCGAGTGAGGGAGGGAAATTCCCTCTGGAGTGAACCTTAAGGATTTTGGCCTTTGCAGACCATTTACATGCACTACAAGCTATATAATACAAAGGGAATACCCCAAAAGCATGATAAGACTCCTTTAAAACCTGCATGAAACGTATCAGCAGATACAAAAGACTTGTTGTATTCTTTATCCCATCACAGTGACTGTTCACAACAAGTCTAAAACATTGCCGTGCAGTAACCACACACAGAAGCAGCAACAGATACAGCCAACCCGGCTCTCTCTTTCCAATGTAAGCGTTGTTGGACGATGACCAGCAGATGTTCCCCATATATTTCACTTTACACTCTCTATCAATGAAAGACGCAGATGATAGGGTACGGTATCCTCCCATGAACTTCCATCACGTCCCAGTTGCGTAAAACCCCGAGCAATCCTACCATAGTTGGCTAAATGGTGATCGCATTCAGACTTACATCCTGTCATTACACAACCGGTCCGGCTTGGCATGAGCAGCTGAATGAAGCCCCGGGGCCAGGATCAGACGTATCAAGATACTCTTCCTTCCTTCACTAAATGAAATCTGAAGGCCGGGGCTCAGCAGCTGAGGCCCCTGGGGGGGAGAGGATTCAGCTGAGCACTTAAACCTCCTCCTATCTCACATCTCACTGTATCCCCTCCACACCCATTACTACACCATTGTATTGAGTCATTGGTTTACAATAATGAGATGTGTCTGATTGACAAATGCTGTGACAAATGTATTCACTGAGGACTTAAAGAGGAAGGAATATCAGCCAAAAACTGAGGCTGGATCTGGAGAGGTGAGTTCAGGAGCATTGGGTTTTAGATGAGCTTTTTAATAAGTTTCTGCACCTTAATACAAGTTTATTAAAACCGAAGCGTAATCACAAAGTTAAACCTTGGTATTATATGGTATGTATCATTATTAAACCGGATTGGAAATGAAAATCACTTTTATATTGATCTACATACTGGGAATACTGTAAGCAGCAATCTGCAATGTTTACGTAAGGTACTAAAACAATTTTTCAAAAGAGCAAATCTGATCTTTCAGGTTCACATCTGTACTTAATGCCTCTACTGGGACATGTCTCCATGCTTTAATGTTCAGAAAGCTCTTTATGTTTCCTCATACTGCCTGTGCTACAGCACCTCTTTTCACCCTCTGTCTGAACCCAGAGCCCAGTCTGCTCTGATTGGTTAGCTGGCCAGCTCTGTGCTGATTGGTCAACAGCTTTAGAGACGTCCCGCCTCTTAGCCTATCACCTACAATGTGTTGGAGTGCTAGCCAATAGAAGCGCAAGGGTAATATAGTGATGTCACTATGTTCTGGAAGTAAACAAAGGAGTCTAATGGAGGCGTTTCAGGCAGGGGGAGGGGGAGTGTGTGGGAGAGAAACTTTGAGATTTGAGCCTTTGAAGACTATTAACATGCACAGAAAACCTATATAACAAAATCCTCAAAAGCATAATAGAAAAAGCTTTACTTTAAAAGATGTGTCTGACTGCTTCATGATGTAACACCCTGCTTGATGCCAGCAGCCCATGATACATAACAAAAACCAAAGATCAGAATAGTTGCGATTACATCAGTTGCTGGTAAAAAGACTTCTGGTGAGGCCTGTTTTCACAACAGAGATGGTATTCAGGATCAAACGTGGATTTCGGATACAGCCTCAGTGGCTCTAATGTGTTTGTGTTAAAGTTATTCTGAGTGTGTATCATCGTGGTTGCAATAACTTTGCCAGTGTTAGGTTTGATTCCCACCTGGGCGGCCCATATTAAAACATGTAGCCATTCACAGTCCTGTAAGGCGGCCTGGATAAGAGCGGCCAAACAATGGCATGTGTTACGGGCTTTTCATGTTGTGTAAGGTTGTAATAAAAGGCTTCGGGACGGCAAACAAAAGGCATTCTTTGAGTTTATGAAACCCGTGGGGGAACTAAGAGACTAGAGTAACTAGAGGTTACATTCCTGTGATATTGATTTGGATGGATGCAGATTAAAGTTCCCCTATTAAACTCTTATCAGTGATATATATTGTAGGTCTCAGATATGTACAGAACCTGTCTCTGATTGGCTGAAACACCAAACAGATCATTAAAGCATGCCTCTGTTTCAGCCCGGTTCCTAAAGTGCTGATTCTGTGTCTGTAGCTTTAAATGCTAATGAGCTGCTGCTGGCCACGCCCCTCTGAGAGATGATTGGTGCTTTAGGAGGAGATCCAGGTGATAAAGTGGGTGGGTGTTACCTTGGTTGGTTATTGGCTAATGGTTGCACAACCCATAAAAACATTGTGACATCACAGCGTGGCCTCATACTGATCAGTTCATTTTCAGACAGGTTTTTATAGAGATGGATCTGGACAAAAAGAGAGGGCGTCTTTCTTCCTGAAACTTTCTGAATGTCTTTACACAGAGGAAAGCATAATAGGTGACCTGGTCAATACCTCACTAAGGGATTCCTAAATCTGGGAAGTGTGAAATAATGACACATTAGAAAGCAAAGAGGAGCCCATTTCTCGACTACACCTACCATATTAATTTATTTTTGCCTTTTCAAAAGTCCATATTAATTTGCATACTTTATTGTGGAGTTATTTCAATGGTATTCTCCTTTATGTAGGTGTCAGCTAAAGTATCTATTTAAAATAACTCTTGGATCAGCTTTAAAACGAATCTCCCAAAGCTTTTCTTTTTCAAAGAAACTCGTGAAGAGTTAATGCCTCATAAACAAACACAGGATGATTGTATTGTATATGAGGCGCTGCTGCAGTTTAAACTAGCCAACAGTATATAGTTCAAATTGACCCGGCAATCTGATCTAAAACAGAACACTAACAAATATACATGACACATTACTTGTATATTTCACAGAGCAGGAGTTATCAAATCATTACCCCTTTCCTCTCTCTCTCTCTCTCTCTCTCTCTCTCTCTCTCTCTCTCTCTCTCTCTCTCTCTCTCTCTCTCTCTCTCTCTCTCTCTCTCTCTCTCTCTCTCTCTCTCTCTCTCTCTCTCTCTCTCTCTCTCTCTCTCTCTCTCTCTCTCTCTCGCACACGCACACACACACACACACACACACACACACACACACACTTCTGCATAACAAAACGAGTTACGAGCTATTTCTGTTTGTTGGCTCAATAAACAGATGCTGGAAGTGACATCTATTTTGATCAAAGCTGTTTTACATTTCCTGAATTCCCTCCAGAGATAAAGCATCTTTAAGCTCAAAGAATTTCATAATCAGCTAAAAGTTAAGATGCATCCACATGAATTACTCAAACAATTATCAGTTGAAGGATTATTTAAGGAAATCAAAGCGATATATGCATAATGCACAGAGCTGTCGCTGATGCTTGGATGCTTACAGAGCCACATCACAACATGTTAAAAGTTGAAACCGTCAACAACAGAAGTGATCTTGTGTGTGTTTCCAAAGCATGATGCTGCTGTCCTACTTCCTGCAGGGCATCTGAGAGGATGGTCTACTAACCCTTTGCCATGCAACGAGGATTATGTAAAAGATTTTAAGATTAGCTTGTTCCTGCCGCTGGAAAGGACCCCGATGTCACCAGCTGATGCTTCAAGGGGCATCGACCTGCTTTAGTAAATGTGTTGTGCCTTTCTTTTGTTTATTCAGAGCTACTGTGGTTTAAGAATGAAAAGAAATCCTGTATCTACCAGAGTTTTCAAACTTTGCTGTAGCCTGCTTTCACTCATTTTATTATACGGCTTGGTTAAATACTGGATTCTGATTGGTCATCTTCAGAATTAGGACAGACATTCTGACAGTGATTATCTGATCAATGGACTATTTGCAGTCATATCAATACGCTGAAAGACGTCTGGTCAATTTAACGTCAGCTGTGGCCCAAAAACAATCCTCGTGGAATACTTTTTGAGTATATACGTATTTTGATATAACACAAAACTTTGGATTCATGATGGTTAAACTCTCCCTAGTAAAGAAATAAAAGACCACAAGAGAAAGAGGTTTAAAAACACAGCGTTTGACATCAAATAAATCAGCAGAAGAAGACAGACAGGAAGTGAACACTAACAGGAACACACTGAACAGGAACACTGTATGGGCTCTGGCAGTGTTTAAAGACTGCTTTATGGAAAATAAAATGTTGGAATAGCTACAGAAAACCTCGATCAGGGCTGACGTTCATTTTTTATTGATGTTGCTATCACTGTTTCTTCTCGGTATGACAGACTTGGAGACCTGCTCATCCTGTCGCTGCTCTTTTACTCCTAAATGAAGGATGCAAACTATCCCTTACATAATTGACTGACAGATATTTAAACACATCCAAACGGATCAATTAAAACCACTGCTGCATTGTGAAAGCATATCTTTTTATAACTTGAGGGAACTGTCCCTTTAAGTAAATATTGGCAGCTTTAGGAAACATTTATACACATGCAAATCAGTTTGGACGTTGCGCAATGCCTGACGACCAAGTCTAAGCTCAATTTGCATGCTGTTGTTACGTAACTTTAGCAACTGAACAACAAGGAGCATTGTGCTTCAATAAGAGTGGATGCAGTTTAATTGGCCCAGTTCTCATAAACAAAGTTTCTTACCATATTGCTGTGAAATCATCTCTGAACACACACATCGTTCGTTGTACAGATCCACAGGATGACACAAATGTACGGAACCAATCAGTGAAAACAAAGAGCCGCTTACAACACAGACACTCGTTAGAGAACAATTAATTGGAGCATGTTTTGGTATAAACAAACATGGAGTACTTTGGTAGAAACACACGTATTTCTAACCAGGTAAAAGACCCATTGAGATCGTGATCTCATTTTCAAGGGTGACCTGGCCAAGAAGTCAGCAGCACACGTCATCAACATACAAGATACAAATACATCACAATAAATAGGGCCACAAGTGAATAAAATAACAACAAAAAGCAAGAGCAAAGGAATCAATCACAGGAAATAATTAGGAGCAGAGGCACCGTCCAAATATGTTTTGTTGTCGGTCCTTTAGGAACCGGCGGAAGACATTAAAAGATACAAGTTCAGACATTTTTAGTTCGGCCTGAAAATTGTTCCAAGTTGATGGGGCAGCAAAACTGAAAGCTTTTTTCCCCAATTCCGTCCGAGCTCATGGGATATGCAAGCAGTAACTATCACTGGACCGCAAGGCATACCGGGTTTCTGCTACTCGGAGGAGTGAACACAAGTAGGAGGGAACCAAGCCAAGCAGAGCCTTATAGATCATAAGCAACCAGTGAGTTTCTCTACGTATAGCAACATGCTCTTCCTATATGCCTTTGTCTCACACACACACACACACACACACACACACACACACACACACACACACACACACACACACACACACACACACACACACACACACACACACACACACACACACACACACACACACACACACACACACACACACACACACAGAGTTACAAAAGGCATGCATACTCACTGAATAAACCTAAATCAATACATTTAAGCTAAGATTTAAGACGGTGGAAGTTAATGAAAACAAACATGTATATATGTACTGTGCCTTAACAACTAGGTGGTATATTGATTGACCAACAACGCCACATAATAATAAAGCATAATTTATTTAATAAAATGCCAAATATTGTCTGACTTCTGCTTTTTGAAGTGACAATTCGCTGCTTTGTTTTTTTATTCCAGATTCTTTTTATCTAGATTGAATATTACAACGAAAATTCACCAATCGCTTGAATAATGTGCTTTAAAAGTCTTACCAAATCCCTTCTTAAGATGAAATATGTCTACAGTATCATTAAGACTCTCCAATTTAGCTATATTTATGGTAGTACTTTAGTTTTGGGAACTATCAAATACTAACTAGTTACAAGTATGTGGTTGTAAAGCGTCTCTGCAAGGTTTAGAAAAAGTTTGAAATGAAAAATTCACTGAATAAATCCAATAAAGTCCCGGAACTGTATAAGAACGCTGTTTTACTTTACTCCCTCTTAACATCTATCATATTTTATTTGCTATATTTGTGCAAATCAGTGAAATTATCATGAAAACAACCAACACAACATCTTAAAGTGTGTGAACATCCAGGTAAAGAAATAGCTTCAGATCCAGAGATAACAGAGGACTTGTTGTACACACGCTTCTCACGTCAGCCGTTATGACACCCCCGGCCTTCCAACCATGAGGCCAGGTTTCCTTATTTAACCGTCTTGGCTTCCCCCTCAAGACATGTGGGAGGAGATGAGGGTCAAGACGGTCCCAAAACAAACAAGATTGCCTAACACCTGTGACCTCACAAACGGTCATGAGATGCTCAGACACCTGCGAGGCACTCCCATGACTCTTGCATAAGCACTGTTTCAATCATAAATATCCATTGCGTAACAGCTCTCCTTTGACTCCAAACGGTGAAATGAGGAGGCCCCTTTGGCTTCATAAAAAACAGAATTATATAAGAAGAGTTATGTGAATTTCTTTTACCTGATCTGAAATGGGAACACTGTTTCAGATCTTTCAGAAAAATTAGTACGAGTGTAACGTTACGCACGTTGAGTTCTCATTAGGCTCGCAAAGCACAATGACCTGCAAACATTTACATGCAGAATACACTCCATGGTGTTCCTCAACCCCTTTGACGTCGGTTCACATTAAATAACATCTACACAACCCGAGACTTTCCCCTCGAGCCTTTTCCAGACCTTTTTCCAGCTGTATCGGCACTTCCTTTGGAAGCTGCAGTGTGTCAGTTCGAATAAGATCAAGCTGATGCCAAACATTGAAATATAAGTAAACATTGGGGTGAATTTACTGTAGATCCTTCAGTGGTGCAACAATAGCAGCACATTAAACACAGTGCAAGGACAATGTGAAGTGCAAAAGTTGCAACACATGGAGAATAAATCTAAAAATGTTTGTAGGTTAAGACTTGGCATTTAGTAAAGGTTAAGGTAGTTATAGCAAATGTGAGGCTGAGTCTGCAGGGAACTGATGTAAGTCAATGCAATGTCCTAGTGGGTAAACTCACTAAGCTTTATGCATGTGCACAGACAGACAGACAGACAGACAGACAGACAGACAGACAGACAGACAGACAGACAGACAGACAGACAGACAGACAGACAGACAGACCTTTATTTTTTGCAGCTGCGACTTGTCTCACTGTATCTGTAATTGTCTTGAATTGATAAATAAATATGTTTATATTACATAACAGAAAAGATCCATTCACTTTTTTATACGAAGGACCCTACACACCACAATCTCAGCTGTAGTTCCTGTGAAAATACACACAGCTTTATCTTTTGCTGTTAAGGTGCTCACACTTTTTTATGTCCTCATGCATTTTTTGTCTTTCCTCTTCTTTCATCACTGCTTTATGGCACACATAAAAACACACATGCACCCACGCCGCTTTTATTCATGCTGTCCGTCATCTCCTCATTCATTCCTTCACTGCCTCTGAGTCCTCCCCTCCGCCACTTCTCTCTCTCCGATGCATGTCTTCATGTTCCGTACATTGCTTTTACTGCTGTTGGCAGGACAATAACAGACTAGAGCTGCGACGACATACATCTGTCTGCAAACAGGGTGCCTATAAACCAGATTTGCATGCTTTCTGTAACACCCACCTCCAGAAGGGTTGATTTGGTCAGATTTTGCATGTAGACTAGTGGAAGTAAATTTGTTTTACACCTTCATTAAACCCACACATTTAGGGTTAATTACAGGGATGAATGACATACTTTGACCTAAATTCTACTGTAAATTGTGGGGCTATATTTCATGTTTTAGCTGACATTTTGCAGGTAACTATAGGTTTACATTTCACAGTTGAACCAAAATACTGCACCTAATAACAGGGATATGTTTCATAATTTGATTTAACAAGCTGAATATCCACTCAGACGGCCCCAAGGACCAACAAGTTACAGCTATTACAAGGGAGAGAAAATGCCACAACAGTTTTACTGCAAAGCCCTGGAGGCGAAGAGTTGAAAGTCAAAGAGTTTACACGTGCGAGAAACGTCAAGGGCGAAAGTATTATTATAAGCCTGATGGATTGACAGTGTTTTCTGTTTCCGTCTGGTTCTGTGGAGACATTTCTCGACAGGTTTCTGATTTATTTATAATGTGTTCTTACCCATAATAAGAAAAACTTCAGATTTTATTATCCTAAAACAAGATATTGTGAAATGTCTGTCCTTTTTTTGGGTGTAACTTTTTCACAAAACGTATTTCACTGTCAGATACAAAGCAGCTTTTTAAGTGTGTGTATTTTCATCTTTCGAGTCTTGGAAAGTTTGCTACTGAACAAAACAGTTATAAATTGACTGATTGCATATATTTCCCAGACAGCCTGGGGAGTTGGTGTTCCCAGAGGGTTGACTCTGTTGCCGTCCTGTTTCTAAAGCAGATATGAGGACTATCCTGTTCATAGAGGAGCATTATATCAATATTTGCTAACTAACTCTTGCCATTTGAGTGGCTTTAAGGTCTCGAATTCTCCAAATACTAACATGACTCTGTTCATTAACTAAATTCTCACTCATAAGGATATTTAGGGAACAACCTGACTGATATTTTGCAAATAAAACATAAGGAATATCTACACTATAATCCACTTCATCATTTAACTGTGTAATGGTCGTTTGGCAGACATTGGCTCGTCGCTGTAGCAACAGATTGGTCTCAGTGTGTCAGGAAAGGTTTTGGCTTTCATCTCCAGTTCACTCTGTTGGCAAACAAAAGTAATTGTGCACCGGCCCAAAGAAAAACTTCAAGCCCCAACAAGGATTTGGAGATTTGCCAACAGTGTCCTGACATCCTCATATTTTCAGACAAATGGTAAATGAAGGAGACTAAATTCCTCTGAAAAATGATTAGGAATCTGACTTCATTTCCAGGAAGAATTGGGTGAAAAACCGAATCGAAATTCACCAGAACTTGACATCATGTTTTGTAAAAGACAGTGACCCGCTGGGTTCCCATTAAATCCTTTAAAACTGTCTCTAAAGGTGCAGCTTAAATGAAGTCACCGGTGCAAAAGTGTACCGTATTTTCCCTCCTGACCCTGCGCCTAGTAGTCTGCAATTGGTGTACACCTACACACCTGCCAGTGTCAAATACGTTGAGCTTATTTGTTCTGACACACCTTTATTAGGGGCTTGCAAAGAAGGATAACATTGAAAGCTTAAATGGATGTCTATACAGGGCTAATTTGAATACATAACTACAAAATTAGCAAAAAATGCAGGCCTTTTTTCTATTTATTTAGTGGTGCAAATTCCCAAACAGATTGAATTTGGTCGGGTCAGAATCCTGCGGATCAGTAGTGTAATGCTTTACAATTTTGATTTATTTAAGATCACAGGTATGATTATGGGTAAAACAGTGAAACTGAACTGTAAATGCAGCTGGGCGATAGATGTATACAATAAAAATATGTGCTATTTTATATCAAACTTGTTGTTATTTATTTATTAGAACGAGTTTGAAATTAAGTTTTGTGTTGCAGAGTGCTTCTACATTGTACCCTTGCTGAATGCAGTGTTTGCAGTCCTCCCTCCACCTCATCACAGACATAATCACAGAGGACTGGAAACATGCTCCAGTATTTCTGCTGCATGGACGAACATCCAGCTTGTTTTGTCCAAAAGCACCAGGGTGCATCGTTCAAGTCTCTGTCCAGGCAGGAAGATGAAAGGCGGTGTGGAGCTGTGGCACATCCTTTTCCTATGAGCTCATCCAAACACAGACCCAACTCATTCAGTAACCACAGTTGGGCAGGGAAGATAGAGGGAGGAAGAGTAACAGGAGGAGGAGGAGGAGGAGGAGGATGGAGAGAGGAAAATGTTGTTTTTTGGATGGAACATCCACTGAAAGGGAGGGAGGGGGTGGAAATGGCAGCAGGGCCTGGACATGCAGCACCTGTGTGTGGTTTTCTTGGCTCTGCTGTCTGGAGAGAAGGGATCTGTGGTTGTGTTGAAGCACTCACGAGCCAACCACAGCAGTCATTAGTCAGAAATTACAACCATCATTCATTTTAATGTGACATCGTGCTCAACACCTGCTTTGAAAGTCTTGTTTTGCTCTGCTGTCTGTGGTCCTGAGTCCTGGGTCCTGAGTAGTGGATTCTGAGTAGTGGATCTTGATCCTAGGTAGTGGATCCTGGGACGTGGCTATGCCCGTCGCTGTGGTCCTGCCTGATGCTCATCATTTTGAATCATAAGGTTGCTGCTTATGTTTTACCTCCGTTGCTAACACAAGAGAAAAAGAGATAAACATGGTCTACGAGTGATTAAGAGGCTTGTGTAGAAAGATGTCAAGAGGAAGATTGATTTGAACTGGAGACTGTTTTGGCTTTGAGGGAACACTACTTTCCTTCTTAATCATTTCTACTCTTATGAGAAAATAATCCACAACAATCCATCCTGCCTCAAATGAAATCAGGGCCAAGAAGCCGTGCCAGGGGAAACACATTTCTAAGAAAAACTTTTTCATCTGCCAGCTGACTTTATCAAGAAGCCATGTTGTAAAACTTTCTATACATCCATAATGTGTTATAAACGTACTTAAAACGCTACAAAATGTGCATAATGACTCATTCAACACATCTCTATTATACAGTTTTCGATTTATTTTTATGAATTTTTAATATTCCAGATCTCTTTCCTTTCTTTTACTATTTTTACAGTTGTTAATCACAATGTTTAACATATATTAACCTTCAGTTTTAAACAAATGAAGCAACATTTTTCTTAAATACTCTTGAAAACATAGATGAACGTATACAGGGATGATCATAGAAACCTCTGAAGTCCACTCATTGATTTTTGATTTTGAATGTTTTTCCGTCCTCTTTATGAAAAAGTTTAGAGTTAATCGTTTTTTAAAATACTACAAGAGGATTATCTGCTCTCTATAATCTATTTCAACTGGAGGTCCGGTCCCTCTCTGTTAGTGTTGTTTAGATAGGGGTGCTGAGGAGTTAGGAAACTATTTATGAGACTGGATGTGAGTGTGTTGACAGCCCATCACTGTGTTTATCCAACATGTGACACCCCCCCAGAAAGCATCTGTGTTTGGTCATTCCTCACATTACTGTAGCTGCAGGTGTTTTCACACAACTGTCCTTGAAGGTAAACACCAGACCCCCCCCTCAAACTACATCATTATAAATACTTCTACCAAGAAATACCCAGGTGTGTTTAGATCCATCCTGAAAAAATGACCTTTAACTCCTCGTGCGCTTTTCAAAAGATGTCCTGAAACACCGATTATTAGGATGTTTTATTTTCTAATGAAGAACCTTGACGTCCTTCAGGCTCAGGTTGCCATAATGCAGCAAATCATACGGCCAAAGGTGAGTTATTGTTCTCAAACTTGTATCTCGGACAATTAGTGAGATCAGAAGAATGCTCCTTTCTGCAGGTAATCTGTTACACAACCATCTGTTCGCCTGCACGAGAAAACGTCTAGATGGGTTGATCTTTAAACTCAGCTTGGCTTAGCAAACACTAGACTCTCTTATGGTGCTGGGTGGCCCACCATCAATTTCTAATTCACAATGAACATTAAGTTAAGACGTGAAGAGGAAAGGTAGTCGGGTCCATTTAGAGATGGAGACGCCCGGTGTGATTTCAGTTCCAGGCAGCACCAGTCATCTCTGGTTAATCATCATCCGTCTGGACGCTGGCACTCGGAAAAGGCCCGGAAACCATCTGTGCCGGTCGGCTGATTTGTCCACCCACAGCTCCCCATCTCCCCTCCCCTCCCCAGAAGTCTGGGCGACTGTGCCAACAAACCCTCCCATGTCAGAAATCTATTTCCACCTCATCTCGAGGTCTACATCCTGTGGCGTTTGCTCCACCGTCAACTCACCTCAACATCAAATTCCTCTAAAGGGCTCGGACTGCACGGTGCCATGACTCAGCGCAATCCCCTTTCAACCCGATCTATATCTCTCTATTTACTGCAGAGTTAAGCATTAAACGCACATGAAGGAAAGCTCAGGAATGCCCATTGTGTTCCTGTTGATCGGTGTGTTGTAATCCCATGCTATCAACAGTCTGACACACGTTTGTTAATCAACAGAGTTTAAAGCCAAAGTCAACTCCTTTTGTGTGTGAAATTCCTCCCTGTGCAGCAGCAATGATTGCATCACTACTGTACAAAGACCGTGCAAACAATGAAGGGTGAAAGACGAACCATTAGGTCTTAATTTTAAAAGGGCTGTTAAATATCTCATGCATGGGTGAGTTACAGTTTGGGTTTTTATTGTCATCGAGAGGTCGGAATGGAGGATTACAGGAACGTAAGGCATCGAGGATTGTGGTCTCGAAGGCACCGAAGTGTTTATATTAAGCACTGTGAAACTGTTTCTGCTCATTCCCTGACTCAGATTTAGCGAGACCGTTCGAAAATCCGACATTACATTACCGGGGAAAGATTCTCCCATGGCCCCTCGTTCCACACAGCGGTGCAAAGTAAAGACTCACCATGAAAAATCCACAGTTTGCTCAAATATTTACAGTCAGTTTCAAACAGAGTTATGTGGAGGTTTTATGAGAGCTACTTCACAGTGTTTCTCTGTTGTCTTTGCTGGGTAAATAGACAAAGCCAGTGCAATGTGAGTTTCACATGAATTAGTCTTTAAGGGGGTCCGTTATGCTTTTGGGGGGGGTTTCTTTTTCCTGTAACATGTTATATAAGATATTCTATATGTAAATGGTCTGCAGAGGCTGAAATCCCTGTCTTCCCACCAAAGGGAGTTTTTCTTCCACACACTCTACCCCCCTGCCTGAAACACCTCCATATGACTCCTTTTGTTTACTTCCAGAACAAGGTGACATCACTACGTAACATTGGCACTTCTATTTGCTAGCGCTACGATAGATTGTACGTGATTG
The DNA here is from genome assembly GCF_036324505.1 of Eleginops maclovinus. Classification (NCBI taxonomy): domain Eukaryota; kingdom Metazoa; phylum Chordata; class Actinopteri; order Perciformes; family Eleginopidae; genus Eleginops; species Eleginops maclovinus. Next base: position 4,386,404 of record NC_086355.1, read on the forward strand.
GCTGAGGGGCGGGACATCTCTAAGCTGTTGGTCAATCACCAATCAGAGCAGACTCTGGTTTCAGACAGAGGGTGAAAAGAGGAGCTGCAGCACAGGCAGTATGAGAAAAATAAAGAGCTTTTTGAACATTAAAGCAGTGAGACATGTCCCAGGAGAGACACTAAATACAAATATGATCCTGAAAGGAGAATAATATGGCCACTTCAATGTGTACTAACACATGAGCCTCATTAAATCTTCCTTTTAAAAGTGTCCTGGCACTTGCAACGTGATGTCTGCAACATGTCACGTTTTGACACAACCAAAGTAAAAGTAATTACACAAACTGTAGGCTGGCCAACACAAACACAATCCTTTTAGATCACGTGCATGTTTGCACACTGACGTCATGCTTACTTTCTGAAGCCTATCCCTGGCCCACGCGCTCTCTTTTCAGCGATTGGCCGTTTGAAATCACCTCCTGCTCCTGGTTAAATGGTTTGTCTCCCCAACAGAACCCGTTGCCTGGGTAACAGATTGCTTTACAGTGTGATGCTGGTGGAGCGTTAGTGCACAGAATCTGTTCCATGTGTGGACGGCATCGAGGAACGAGTCATCAGTGTCAATGTAAACAGGGCGGGGTGTGGGCCCGGTCTGCCTGCCTCATGCTTATCTTCAGGCTAATACACAGTGACGGCTCTGGAGGGAAATGAAGGAGAATTCATATTGGATTAACTAATGCAAGAATTCCTGCTGATTCTGGACTCCATTAATCCAAAAATAACACAACACTGCTTTCGAGGCTCCCTGTTGCACCCCAGGCTTTATTGTTCAGGAATCCAGTGGTTGTTAAGTAAACTGTGTTAGTATGAACTTAATGACGAACCTTAGAGCTCAATTACGAGATACATCTGTGTTTTTTATGTATGTATGGTTTAAATATAACATGTTACCTGACAGGAAAAGTGAGATTATCCCAGGGGAAATTGCTCTGATCACTTTCTGATGGCTGAATCAATTTCTGTTTCGTAAACCATGTAACTGTTGCGGGGTATGGGAGGTGAATGGATCCAAAAGCAGAACAGAAAGGGAGCTTAAAGGACTACTACTGTCAATTTGAATGATTCATAAAGCAAAAACACTAGCAAAATCAGTGTATAATCCATGTGTCTGCTTCCAAATATTCCTATCTCTAACAACATATGGATTATTAACATCTTGCAAGTATAGTTGATCTTTTTTCACATGCTACTTAATATGCTTACTATTGGTCTTTAGGGATAAATGGAAAAAGCCATGACTGCTAGCGACAAACAGAAGATGTGGTTTTAGCTGAAAATATCATTAGATTTATTGATATTTAAGATCATGGAAAGGTCACAGTTCTTTTCTTTGCCAAATGATTGCTTAATACACAGCTGCCATGTGTCATTTCCCTGTTTGGTTGTAATCCAAAACCAATATAAGCAAATGATTAATCTCACTGAGGAATGACTGTGTGATCAATTACACAGCAGTGTCTGTTTACCCATCCTGGTGTGGGTGCTTTCATTATACTCGCATCCATCCCTCAGTCAAATACATACAAGTACATACATGCTTGAATATGTGTATGTGCTTGCATTATTGTCACGCTGCAAAGCAATGTGCCTCCTCCCTTTGCTGCTTCCACAGAAATGCAGCTAATGTTAAGATAGTGGAGAGCCTGAAGCCGTCAACCCAAGAATTACACACTGAGATGAACACGAAGGGACGTCTAGTGGAGTAATGTTAGCCATGTTAGCCATGTTAGCCATGTTAGCGATTATGCCGGTGCCGGTGGGCGATGAAGGCACATTTATGGGAACATATGAAACGTGACTGGCAGAGATTTAGTTCTGGGAGTAGATGTAGACAGAGAAGGCAGGAAGGTCAACTGCAGGCCCGGGGGAATCAGAGGCCGAGGAAAAACATGGACAAGAAAAGAAGCAAGAAGAGAGGCGATGCGGAGGAATGTGAGGGCATGTGCAGCAGGCAGAGGGAAGGACGAGATAAACAGAAACAGAAAATGAAAAAGTGGAAATGAAAGAAAGATGTCTCTGAAAAGATTTAGATTCTCTCTTGTATTAATGTTTCTATGAATATATTTTTAGCGTTATCTTTATCACAAATATCAACAATTCCCCTTTGTGTTTTCGATCATTGCCGTTTGATTGTTTTTGTTTTTTGTCGCTGTTCACGTCAAGAAAAGGGAACGTGGATGGGGAGTTGTTGAATTTGCATGTTCGAAAAAGTATATTGTTTTCCTTGTAAAGAAAACTGAATACGAACATAACAATGTATTACAACTGTATGTAAAAATGTGTTATTGTACAAAGAAAGAAACACATGGAAAATAAAAGGGATGCCATTACAGTAAATATCAGACTTCCATATGCAATACCATCTTCTGTACATTGTGAATAACCTTCATGCTCAGCTGCTTCCAACTTTAAAATGCATACGAAAAGCTCAGATTTGACATCTAGAAGCGTACCTGGGTTTTGAGTCATCACCTACAGTATATATATCAAAGGTGACAGTTTTAAGAGTTCTTCATACCAGTCCTGAACTGGGGGACAATGATGTCTTGCGCCATATGCACCTTACTACTGGGGAGGAGCAACTGGATGCAGCTATTTTTTGGGTTTAGTTTAACAAGCGTGTTGTACTAAACTACGTAGTTACAAACCTGTAAATGTAGAAACATCACTTAAAATAGAAGACGAAATCAAGCCCCAGACTTTTAAACCTCCTGCTTTAGATAATCAAGGTAAAAGGTCAGCTTGTTTAAACCTGTTTAGGCACCTCTGCTTGAGTGTCTTGCATAATTAGACCAACTTTTAGTAATGTTCCCATATGTACAAATCCCCATAATTACTGTGGTGTCTATGTTTTTTCAACTATTAGAAATAATAGCCTTACATTAAACATATTGTACATTTTATCTGCTGTTTTTCTATAATACATACTTTTATGAAAGAGTGTGTTGTAAAACCATGAAAACAAGAGATCAATATCCATGATTCCGTTTTTTTGTTTGAAATTAGGCCAGAAAATCAGACAAAAGAAAAGAAAACGGTAAAAAATCACCTGACATGTTGACGTGACCCTGACAACCGATGAGAGTTTCTGACATTGACTTTCAACATTCATAATTTACTATGGTCATGAAGGATGGGTCATGACCGAAAGAACGAGATCGCGGATACAAGCGGCCGAGATGGGATTTCTCCGCAGGGTGGCTGGCATCTCCCTTAGGGATAAGGTGAGAAGTTCAGTCATCCGGGAGGGACTCGGAGTTGAGCCGCTGCTCCTTCGTGTTGAAAGGAGCCAGTTGAGGTGGTTCGGACACCTAGTGAGGATGCCACCTGGGCGCCTGCCTAGGGAGGTGTTCCAGGCACGTCCAGCTGGGAAGAGACCGAGGGGTAGACCTAGGACCAGGTGGAGGGATTCTATCTCTTCGCTGGCCTGGGAACGCCTTGGAATCCCCAGTCAGAGCTGGTTGATGTGGCCAGGGAAAGGAAAGTTTTAGGGCTCTCTGCTTGAGCTGTTACCTCCTGACGGAAAAGCGGGAGAAGATGGATAGATGATAATTTACATGCATTACATTCCTTTGTTACAACAAGGAGAAGCTCTTTTGTTGAGGTTAAAGAGGTCAATAACAGAAAGAGGCTTTAAGATCAGTGCAAAATATGAAACAATTATTGAAGTTGCTTTAAAATTCTGAGATTAATGGAGATTTCTCCGGCTGATATTTGAAAATGCAGCATGTATGTACTGTATGGTCATTGTGCATTTCCCAAAACAGCAAAGCTACAAAAATATTGTTCCAAAATGTAAATAATGGCATCACCGATATTCTAGGAACATGACCAGTCTCGTCTCTAAAAACGTTCATACCACGCCTCTAGAGCTGTCTTAAACTCTTGCCCTTGGAGAGGAGTCAACACCATTTTCGATGTGTAACCGCAAATCAAACATTTCAGGAAGTCATTGTGTCAGCCATTTCCTGCAGCTATCCAGATTACAGGGCCATGAGTGTGTGCTCGTGGCTCGCCGCTACACTTCACCACGGCATTATCCTGTCGTCAGCTCCCAGACATCCACCCAGGTGTTCCTGCACGACCGCTGTCACGTTTTATTGTCTCTCTGACTGACAGGAGGGCGGTCCGGCTCTGCGTACCGGGTGTCATTATGGCTGTGGGTTTGGCAGCCGATGGCATTGCTGTCATTGTCTGTCTTCAGTGACAAACAGAGTGAGAGGAAGAGACGGAGGAGGAGGAGGGTGATAATTGAGAGGCACTGTCTGCCAGTAAGGAGGGGAGAAGAGGGGAGCTGAGAAACAAAAGGATGTTTGAGATGAAAACGAAGAACAACAGAATTCCAGTTATGTATCGGACCAGGTGTGTGTGTGTGTGTGTGTGTGTGTGTGTGTGTGTGTGTGTGTGTGTGTGTGTGTGTGTGTGTGTGTGTGTGTGTGTGTGTGTGTGTGTGTGTGAATCACATTGCGATCTAAGGTGAAGACATTTAAAAACTTGCCCAGGATCAAATTTCTTTGCATGATATATTTTAGGTAGATGTGTTTGTTAAAGGCCTTCAGAAGAAGTAGTTGCTAGGTAAGGATCCTTATTCATCCGTACAGTAAATGAATTACCTTATTAGTACAAATAAATTGAAGGAATAGAGCGCTAGGTAATCCCAGGATGGAAACACACCACAAAATGTAGTAAAGCAGACTTTGTTTTGACTGTGTTTAAGCATCTTTACAGGCTGTAATGAATGCATTACTCCATGTTCAATGCATATCACTTTGCATAATGTGTACAATTAAATCGTGGACCCATTTTATAACAGTATATGGTATAGCATTTTTGAGCTGTATCAGATGAATGTCTGGTGCAAATCAAAGCTGACAATTGCATGTCGACCAGTGTTAGCCAAGGTTTCTGCAGTTGTAACTTTTCAGATTTTAGTCAAAATTAGCGTAGCAGTTCCAAGAACATCGCAGCTATGTAGAACAAGATAATAACACAGCTTTTGAATGATGAATGTTGCTAAAAAATGCTGTAATTTCAGTTGTTCAGCATTCATAAAGATGTATGTACTGAGTGTTCTGATGTACTAGATTAGAAGTGTAAGTGCCTAAGACCTCAAATAAACTACAGAGCTGCTTATTGTTTAAAAGATTTGCTGTCAATGATGTTAATGTTTGTATAAAAGTCAGTTGCACCATAAAGCTGGATGAATTACTTGTGGAAAACCGAATTATAAATACAAGAGCATGATGGATCCGTACCGAGAAGCCTCTTCCACAATTCCCCCTGCACACAATATATTTAATTCTGCCTGCATGGAAGAGAAAGAATAGCTTTAATATTCCCCCTGAGCCTCTGGACTTACTGCTCGTAAACAACGCCAACTTTCCCTTCATTTGTTTCCTCAGTCCTGGCTACAACACACACTCCTCTGGACCGTGTGTGTGTGTGTGTGTGTGTGTGTGTGACTGTACAGTGTGTGGGAGTGTTTACTGAATATCCCGGGGTATTACAAACAACAGTTTGATGATTGAGAATCTGAACTTCACACAAAGTAGATCTTGAGAGTCAAATTGCAGTCTCAACAGCCTCTTTCAGCGAACCTGTCACGACATATCCAAGTAGTGCTTTGAATCAGCTCATCACTTAGAAGAGAAATAAACACTACCTGCAGATTCCTGCCAACAAGCCCAGGTGTGTGTCTTCTGCCCCAGTTCCCAGAAAAAGACAGGTGAACTTGTGGATGATTCATTCAGGACTATGATGTCAGTGAGTGTTATGTATCATCTGTAGGATACATGTTCTGTGGCCACGATGAAAGCACTGTGGCTTTTTTTAGATTCCAGTAAAGAGTTTTGGATGGAGTCGAGGTGCTTTTTCATTTCATAGCTAGAATTCTTATCCTACAAAAAATATTGACTATATAACCCTAAGATTAATATTCATCCTGCACGCTAAATAGATTCCACTACAAGTAAACACATAATTTACAGGCCCAAACACTTGAATTGTGTAGGAATGTTAAGTATTTTACTTTGGAAGATGGAAAAATACTAAGAACACTCGTTACTTTGGGTCGACTGTGGCTGTGAGTTAGTCGTTCGTCTTTCACTCACAAGGTTGTGGGCTTGGCTCTGCAGTCAACATATCGATGTATTTCTTGGAGAGATACCTAACTCCAAGTAGCTCCCGCTTGCCAGGCTTCCTGGAGCAAGTACATTGCTCTGTATGAATGGGTGAATGATGACGTGTAAATGGAAAGGGTCGTAAAGAGAGCATACAGTGGATATACAGCCCCGGAAAAAAATAAGCAACCACTTCAGCATTTTCTCTTGTGTTATTTTTTATAGGTACGTCTTTTGAGTTAAATTATTACTATCATTTTTTTATTGTATTCTATAAATTACTGACAATTTTGCTCTGTGTTGCAATTCACCAGACACTGAAATGGTTGCCATCCATGTAGAGATAAAGATTTAAGAACAATTTGAGTGGTCTCTTCATTTTTTCAATATACATTTCTGTAGTGCTGCTGAATGCAGTTTTCACAAGTTACATTTTAAATGAGTTATTAAATCATACATTTACAACAATTATATTAGACATGAACATAAACCCAAAGAACATGATTCCTGAGCCAATGGGCGTTCAACACAAACAATACTGTCATTCTTGAGCAAATTCTGCAAAAAAAATCTGACTCTTGCTCTTCCTTTTGCCAACGTTTCTTTCTGTTGAGTCACCTGAGCATCTGTTCCTCCATCTGATTCATGTATTAATAATGAAGGTGGGAGAGCAGCTAGAGACCCGATGGAGGAAGCTGAGTCAGTCGAATCTGACAGATGTCTCCTCTTGACTAACAGAAAGCTGTCAGCTGTACATTTGACCATCAGTCAGATTCAGAAGTGATACTCGAGGAGACATTTCTATTGTGTCTTAAAGTTTACATTAGAGTCCATCAGAAGTGTTTTAGTGCTCTCTGTGTATTTTTCTTGTTGTTTTCTATTAGAAATATACCATTTTGCTGTGGTCAGTACCTGAGTTTTTGCATGCTGGTAGGGAATATGCCTTTCAAATATTAGCATGCAGAGAAAAGGTTGAGGGATTAAATGTTAGCTGTTCTGTAACTGATACTCGTAAAAACTAAAGCTATGAGCAGCTCAAATGTGCATCTTTTCCTGACAAATCCTGGTGGATTTAACATTTAAACTATCTCGTCATTGAAGAAGAAAAAGCTCCCACAATATGTTTCTTATGCTCTTGTACTTTAAAGGTCAGTTCACCCACATTCACTTCCCAAACACAACCCTCACCCTTTAATGCTATCTTTCTATGCAGGTATTTTGGGGGTTTCTTTGTCCAGATTTTGTAATATCTAAATTCCTGATATAAAAATCTATCCTTCCAGTACTTCGAACCGTCGCAGGTAAGTGAAACAATATGTTTGTTCTTTTGTTTTAATACAAATCAAAGGCAACACCATTTTTGTCCCATGGTGGCCATCTAAAACGTATACCCCAGAAATGGACAAAATATCTTAGATACAAGACAATAACCTGTATTGTCAATGAGTGTTTTGTCCTACTTGTAAAGCAAAAGGTTGTTGTTTGTATCCAGGTCTTGTGATAAGGTAAATCAGCCAACACTAACTTTGCCTTCTTCACAACCTCTTCACCCCTCCTATCGCCCACCCAGAAGGGCCGAGGCTCTCACGGCCTCAGTCCCACCACAGGGCGGCTGACAGGTAAGAAACACACACACATAAACACAGTTTCACACTTATCCATGTTCTTTCTCACACACACAGGGTCAAAAGTATCTCTGTTTGACACACACTCCTGCGTAGATCCGAACCCTCTGTGCCTCGCTCTGAGAAATGTGCCGTATCGATGCTGAGAAGCAGGTCAAGCATTCTGTAAGTGCAGCAAAGTGAGATAATTGCAACAGAGACTGCTCTCGGCTTACTATTAAAACACCCCCAACCCCCCAAAATCACCCTGTCTCCGCCCCCCTTCCACCCTTGTCAACTCACACAACATCCAAAAGGCGGAGTGGTGGTGATGGTGAGCTGATCATTTGGAGAATGGACGGGTCGTGAAATGCTGAGCGACAGAGCGCTCAGTGAGCCCGGCTAACGAGCTGCCTGATTGGTCTGATCTCTCCCTCTTCCCCTTGATGTGGATCCGTGTGATGTTGGAGCGGGTCTTTAAAACACATGGGCTCTTAAAGGGTACTCCCAACGACCGGTGCTTCGTCCTCTAACTATGCCTTTGAGGGGATGAAGGGTTGAGAGTTCAGGGAAGTGTGACCGAGTGAACGTGTGAATGAGTGATCAAGCTCATGTGAATGTATTTTTAGGTATGGGTAAATATCAGAGAGGAGAGGGAGGCAGGACAGAGGGAGATGGAAGGCACAAAGGGTTCACAGGCCCTGATTGTTTTTAATAATAGGTGTGATGCTGTCATTGGTTTGTTATGGAATTAACTCCACAGACTTTGATGTAAACTAGGAACCAGAATAAACAGGAACCACTGTTCACCATCAAACAAACCAATACAACAGTCCGGATCCAAACACTACCTGTGCAGCATTTCAATTTCAAGCAAGGTTTTTAGAGACACAACTCTTTGTAAAGTTTCAGTATAGCTAGAAATGTATCTCTGGAGGTATGAACATATTTCTTCAAATGGATATTCCCTCATTCTGTGTTTTGGAGGAAGAACAGTGTGGTAAACTGGTGAGTGCTGAGACTAAACGATTCACTGAGGTCTCATAGTGTTTCATAACTCTTTTATTCAGGTTTTTCCTTCCTTATTCTTAATTCCATCCATTGATTGTGTAGGGATAAAGTGGGTGCCGAGACAACCAAGTCAAGTTTTAATTAATGTCCATACCAATTTTGAGACAAGCGATGAACTTCTACTAAACCTTACCAAGTAGTTTTGTTGCATAAAGACAGCCGATTAATTTTGTCATGTTTTTGTTAAATTAAGTTGGACAACATGTGACCGTAACCCAGAAGAAAATATGTTCCCCTGCAGTCAAATTAAGATTAATCATAAATATTAATGAGACAGGATTTCGTTCAGACACTTGTGATTTGTATCCCATTAACATGTTTGTCAGTGAGAAGCTTGTGAGGGGTCATCTAATTCTTGCACGATTAGCTACACCTCCTATTTGGTCCAAACGAAGCTTGAATCTCAGATGAAATGAGGCTGGCATCACATATGAATGTGTGTCTCTTCGTAAATGTACGCCAAAAGTTCAGTGGAGGCTTTTTTATGATGTGTGTAATAAGGGTTACAGCATAGCTATGGAGTCACAAGATATACGGAGTAGCACAATAATGTGTGTGTATATTTGTAGTTCTAAGAGCCTAAATAATGAAGACAAACTATCTAGAAATTGCATTGGCATGTGTAAAAGAGAAGTAGGGTCATAAGGGTTACAGAGAGACCAAGACCACAAAAGGCTGCTGCTGAAAAACAGCCTCGAGCTTTAAAAGTCGCTCAAGGCCGTAAATTAGAAATCTGCAACCGATGGATATAATGGGTCCATTTTGAAGGTATTGTGAACAAATATGAAACATCCCCCAACCCCAAAATTCAGAGCATTGTGCGTCATGTGTAGTAATGTGGATGGTTCACATAAAAAAAGAGCAGCCCCTGTGTCTGTTTGTGTCAGCTGACCTGGATCTAATTGTAACCACTACGCTCAGGCAGATATCCGACAATCCAAAACAAAAAGTTGACTTCAGAGACGAACAACAGAAGAAGAAAAAATGTGCTGAAAAATGTGTATGAAATTAAATGAATTGACTTGCCTTACAGCCAGATGTTACATTTCTGATTGAGCTGAATAAATGATCTCACTCTTGGAGAATGATTCCTCTTTGTGTGATGGCAGCTTTTTCCTTAACCCGACAAAGAGAGGAAGGTACAAAGAGAATGCCATTTACCATCGCCCTTGCTCTCTTCATGCTGCGACCAAATGGCCTTGGGGGGAGGGGGGGGACTAGCACTTAAAGCCAATCCATGAGTCTCCTGGACCTTACATGTCTCTTGACCTTTTTAGTTTTTCTGAAGACGGTCACGACTCAACCTGAAAAGAGGGAAGATGTTTTTAGCGCACCATGCTATAGTGGGTCAGTGGGACTTCTTCGAAAGGAAAAGGTTCCTCGAATGGAAAGAAATACTTCCTTGGAAGAAAAACCATATGTTAGAGGTTTACTGAATGAACTCCTTTCAAATGGAATTGTTAATATATGGTTTGTCTTAGGTTTCCTAGATTTGACACTTGAAGCCGAGCTGTCAATGCGCTAAATTCAATTTTACACAACAACACTACTTTGGGACCAAAAGGAGGGAAACATAGGAATATGAAGAAGGTTGTTGTTTAGTTTAAGATCTTTGAGGTACACACACACATAGACATTATCCCCTGTCACAAGAAATAACCATCAACACTTAAATTGATGACTAATAACGCTTCATTGAAAGAAATCTATGAGGTTTGCCGAAGTTACATCAATATTAATGGACTATTAATGTACCTTGTGTGGTTCATCTGAAGGTCTCTAGAAGATATTTAACTTCTGAGGTGCAGCTGTCAATCTAAACCATTTGATATGACCTCATACTACTACTTTGTGACAAGAAAGAGGTAAAATAAAGACCTTTAGAGTTCACAAATAGACAGCTTCCTGCTGACACAGACGCTGAAGTTACATCAATATTAATGGACTATTTATCAAGGGACTTGTTAATGTGCCTTGTGTGGTTCATCTGAAGGGTATTTGACTTCTAAAGTGCAGCTTTAAGTCTAATAAATTCAATAATACCCTATTTTACCAGGAAGGGAACAAAGGACGATGTTTTTTAATAAGACTTTTGAGGTACAAAGAAATAGACGACTTTCTTAGACATCATCCCCGTTCACAAGAGAGGACCAGTGCTGCCTTCATGGAGGAAATCTATATATTAAAGGTTTGCTGAAGTTATATCAATGTTAATGAACTCCTTTCAAATGGACTTGTTAATATGTGGTTCTTTTGAATGTTTCTAGAAGATATTTGACTCTTGAAGCACTGCTGTGATTTAACTCAGTTGCGTTACCCTATAACAAAACGTTGGGATCAGAAGGAGGGAAACAAAGGTGCTTCATTGTAAGAAAATCTATGAGGTTTGCCGGAGTGACATCAATATTAATAGACTCTTTTTTAATGGACTTGTTAATGTACCTTGTGTGGTTCATCTGAGAGATCCTGGAAGGTATTTGATTTGTAAAGCACAGCTGTGTGTCGAATAAATCAACCGTACCCAATACTACTCTGTGACCAGAAGGAGGGAAACAAAGGAATAGGAGGGAGGTTGAAAAGACACGACCAGTGATGGAGGTTTGCTGAAATAACATCAATATTAATGAACGGACTATTAATGCACTTTGTGTCTGAAGGGTCCAAAGGGCTGACCAATCATGCTTCCTTTGAAGAAAATCTATATGTTAGAGGTTTGCTGAAGTAGCATCAATATTAATGAACTCCTTTTAGATGGACTCTAGTTCTTCTGAAGGTTCCTATAGAAGATGCACACTTCTGAATCGGGGCTGTCAATCTGATTATTCAATGTGGCCCTTTACTTATAGATCATGAGGAGGAAGGAAACAAAGGAAAGGGAGAGAGGCTGTATTTCTGATCAGACCTTTGAGGTACACACAAAGAGAATGTCTTCCTATAGACATCCTCCCCTGCCATAAGAGCTGACCCACCATAAGTGATTCAGGAAACAGCCAGATAATAACAATGAACGGGCGCACGGTTGTACAAAGTGAGAGACATCAGGAGGGGGCTAACGAGACCACGCAGATTAATTAATAGCATCATTAATGAGTAAGTGCCTTGATAAGGGGTGTTGGTGGGTGCAGGAGGGGTTATTGTTTCTACGGAAACACGAGGGAAATCACCCGAGGATGGGAAGTGACCCACATTTGGGAAAAGGAAAGATGGGGGGGGCGACCCCCATTCGCCTAACAGGCACCCCGACATCCCCCCCTGGGCAGCATGCTGATTGGTTCATTACACATAGTAAACACATCTACCACCCCCCACCCTGGCAGACACACACACACACACACACACACACACACACACACACACCCTGCACCCCCCAGCCCTCGAAAGACCGATGGCCAGATTCCTTCAGTGCCCAGATTCATAAATAACTCCACACTCCCTCCATCTGCTGGAATTCGGACTGCCTGATGGAGAAAATATTCTTTGTTTCACAGGAAGTAAATAAAAGACAATAAGAGACAAATATTAAGCAATATTTGATCAATTTAGAACCTTTTTACCAATTGTTTTTTAACATTCTAAAATATAATATTTACACATGCTGCCACATTGGAAATTATTCTTGTTACCTTTTATTATTTTATTTATTTTTAAGGCAAACACCATCCCAAAAGACACTACGTTAAATATACCATTATATTTATTTTTAGGAAAATATAACTCCTCGTTCTTATCAAACTATTTGATTTGTACAGTATTCTGCTCCAGGAAATTAAGATATGAATTAAGCGTCTTGTTGATTCTCCCGTTTGGAGTAACTCAGAGGGTATACGTTCTTTGTCTTTGTTTCTTAATGTGTTTTGTTTTATATATGAGAGTTATAGGTAACATCAGTTTGTATTTGTGTTGTTTAACCAGTTGTATTTTGTAAAAAAAAGTGTCCGGCCTCCTATTAGCAGACAGGTGTATTTCATCCCTGCAGGCGTTCTGACACCCCACACCAAGGTGGTCTACTTTCTCTTCAGATCAACAACAGGAGCCGTATTTATTCAGACAAGGATGCAGAGGTGGGAGTCGAACTGTTGAAACACATGTATTTCAACTTGTCCTTTGGGGCGGCATCCTGCCAGCCTCAAATGGAGAGACCCCCGTGATGCGCTGCACTTTAATTCCCCCCTCCAGGGGTTTGGATGAACGCTCTCTGAAGGTTAAAGTCCTGGCTGTGTTGCACACTACAAGATTTACCTTTACATCTGATGTCTGTGGCTCTCTGCTCTCGATCAGCTGTCACTTCCTGTTACTGCTGCTTCATTTGGTGGCTGGCCATTGTCCTCAGGCGCTAGAGCTGCTGGATGCAGTAGAGGAGCGACTTGCTGCCGTTAGGTCTGCTGAGGAGCCCTGCAATTGGTTCAAAAGCAAACAAAAGAAAATATCACACAAAGCAGCATACAAGGAGAATGCAAAATACACAAAAAATACACCTTTCCTCTCCATCACCACATTTTACAGCTAGTTTACACAATTGTAATTTATATACAATCATACGTTTCTGCTACTGAAATATATATATATATATATATATATACTGTGAGTCTATATTTATGTTACTACAGTATTTTGGTCTTTCATAAAACATTTAAATGTATCCAGAATATTTTACATTGAGCATTATTTATGATTTATGTCTTTTTGACTCTAGATATGTTTAGATTTGCTGTTTATTGTTTTATTGCATTATGTGATTTTTTACACCCGGGTGTAAATAGCATTGTTAACTATTTACAGCCAGGTGTAAAAAAAACAACAACAACAACATTTGGACCCGGTTGTAAATAGTCAACAAAGCAATTTGCACCCGGGTGTAAGTAATCAACACTTGTTCTCAGTCTAATGGGTTCTCTCAGGGAAAATAATAATTACAGAGCATTTCCGTTGCTTCTGTTTTGCAAATGCATATATAAAATGCACCTGATCTGTTCTCTGCTGGCATCCAGGTGAAGCAGAGACAAGCATGTAAATGTGCTGTTCAGGTATTCACTGAAAAAGAGCTTTTTGAAGCTTCAGGTGCTGCCCTGGTTTCAGGGAGAACTGAGAAATGTTCTTTACATAGGGAATGTTGTACATGTCCTTAACCACCTCAAAGTCAAATGTGATATCAAGATGTTATGTATGGACCACGCAGTTATTATATTTTTATATTTTATTTTTTCCATTTTAAAAGTCGACATATAGAGAAAATCTCAGAAAGAAAAAAAGTGATAATTTTGTTAAAATTCTCAGAAATTAAAAAAAGTCGAAATCTGTGAGAAAAAAATGTTAGAAGTTTGAAGAGAAAATCTAAAGAAAAAAAATTGGGAGACAAAAAGTGTACATTTTAAAAAGAGGATTATTACAGCAACATGTAAAACAGTTCAGATCTAATAAAGCAGATGCAGGCAGTAGATTCACCCCAAAGTATTAGCCTACAGAACAGTTTACACCTAGGGACGGCTTCCATCCGGCCTTTGAGAACCAATCATCCCACAGGTGACCCGATGCTTTAGTCTTTAGCGCCCTCAAGTGGCCACAGAAGGAGTACATCATTTGGTATAATTATTAGCCGCTTTTATAAATTGACATTGTCATTGAACTTATTCTTAATAACAGCTGCCAAGGCTGAAAATAAATCAAAACAGCTGTTCAGCCCATTATGTCTTATCTTTTTAGATATCTTAAGACAATTTCTGGAGGGATATTTTTTTTTGTATATTAATTATTTCGTATTACTTCCAAGTCATGTGCAATATGCTATTTAGGATTATTCACTAAAGCAAAAGTGAACGATCGAGCAATTTAAGCCAGAAAATAAACGTAATAAATAATCCAGTTTTTTTTATTATAACAAATTATGATCCATTATTCAAGGATGGGACATTGAACGCACCTGAACCACGTGGTCAGGAGACAGAGACGACCGTAGCTTTCTGGTTTTGAGACGAAAAGAAAAACGCTCTACTTTTCTACAGACAAAACGATGGAAAGAGGCGAAACCCCCTGCGCTGTGATGTGCAGGTTATGTGGAGAAGCATTCACTCTGCCTGGTAGGAAATTTACAACCATTTTATCTTAGTTTAAAAGCTACGATAAATTAAGCTGGTTGAAATCCCTCAATTCGTCTGGTGGCTAGGAAGCTAATAGTAGCTAGCTAGCAAGAGAGTAGCAGCCAGCTAATAGAAATGTTGAAAACACCAAAGTGTTGAGTTAGAAATGTAAATTACAGTTTGTAAATTACAGTTTCTTAGCACATACAGAATTCAAGATGCAAACTTGCATATGTTGGGTAATTGGCACAAATCTATTTGCGCTAATAAGCACGCGCAGACAAGGGCAGCATGGCCGATTTGGACCACTTTGGAGTGTTGGTGGTTTTTGAGTTAGCTGAATACGTTTCTGACATTTTCAGGATAAAAAATAGCAATTTTAACTACAAAGTGGCCTTACCTGCTCTCCTGGTGGGCTGATTTTTGGACAATTTTTTAAAGTTTTATGGGACTCAAAACTGCCAATTACCGATTTGGAAAATGGTGGTGTGGTTTTGAGGTACATTGAGGATATTCAATTAATTTCTGACGTTTTTGGGATACAAAATGGCAGTTTTGAGGCCCTTATAAATTTAAAACCGAATTTTAATTGACTCTAAAATTCGACCAAAACAGTACAAATAAGGCTCCTTTCTGGTTAAAAATGCCATTTTTGATTCTGAAAATGTCAGATATCGATTCAGCATCCTCAATATACCGTAAAAACCCACACCGGAATTATCCAAATCGACAAGGCCCTTTAGTAGCGCGTGTCTGCAGCTAATTGTGCAACATGCTAACTATAGGAATTGCAGGTCGTCGAAAGTCTCATAACTAGTATATTTATCCGTCTTAGAATCACGTTAACTTATCGTATAAACTCTATCGATCTTTCAAGGTCGATATAACATTTTGTTGCTTCTACAAAGTGTGTTTTTATCGAGTGAAGAGAAGAGCCTCAACATGTGGCGTAACCTCAATAGCTCATATGGTGAGCTGATAGAAAATGCTGGAACAACATGAGCATGTAGTGCAACTGGAAACCTGATTATTGAACTCTGAATAAACCATTATCTTTTAGTATTTGCAAGCAGAACAGTTTCTCATAAGTGTGGTTAATTGCCAGGGATGTTCAAAATTGCGTTGCCTGGGTGACATTTTTGTAGCCTGATAATACCAGCCTGTTTGACTTGGCTTCTCTCCGGCATACAGTCTGGAACAGCTTCATTGGATTTGGATTATTGTAATGGGTGGATACTTGTCTGAAGCATAGACTGTATAAATAATGGATGTAGTATCCGTGACATCACCCATAGGTTTGCGAAGAGCCGTAATGAAGCTCAAAATGGGCGACTCTCACCGTCGATATCTTCTCAGAGTACCTCGCGCCGGCTCCCGGCTAATCCAAATATGGACATAGGGTTGGAGCTGAAGCGGGCGTGGCTACTGAAACACCCCAGCTCGAAGGCTTCCAAGCTAGGCTACATGCTACCGTATGCTACTCTCATGCGGTAGTATTTTCTCCAGCGGCAAGGTGGCTATCATACGCTCCCGTTTACCATCGTGGGTGTCTTGCTCGAAGGCTAACCCACGGCTAATGAGCTAGCTAACGAGCTAATCTAACAAGTGAGCAGACGATACTTTATGCATTATATGGAGCAGACACACTGATAATTAGTGCTAACGGTGCTAAAATATAAATAACATAACAATAACCTTTCACTTAGCGCTAAAAACGGGAGACCAGACTTCTTGGACGGTCTGTTAGTATAATTAATCGCACAGCAAGCCATATTATGTCTGATATTTGCATTCAAAAGGCACCAACACCACCAACATGTCCGACAGGTCAAGTGCAGAGGCTGTTAGCGGAGCTAGCAGAGCAGACAGCTAGCGGCTAGCGCCCACTGACGGCGCTAACCTGTCAATCAAAGTGACCACGCCCTTAATGATGCATAACTTTAAGCCTTAATATAATTAAAACGGGACAGTTATATAGAAATTTACCCTCCTCACAGTTGTCATGAGTAGGGAAATTAGTTATAGAGACCAAAAGCAATTTTTGTACCACGCTGTAAACATGTTTATTTCTGCTGTAAAAATCGGCATTTTAACATGGGGGGGGGGGGTCTATGTAAATTGCTCTTTTTTGGAGCCAAGCCACACGGCCATTCGATGAACTGCAGTTTTTGGCACATCCTATGTGTTTCACTGTTCAGCACCGGAGGTTGCCCCTTGGTCTGAAGTTTAAAATCATTGGAGTTCCCTTAACCAATCACTAACGTTTGGTAATGACATATGTTATGCGCAGAAGGGCAGGCTCTGACCTGAGGTTTCCTACTTCCGCCTTTCAGTAGTAAACAAATCGCTACCTGCAAGCGTGGCTGTCACAATGGCTGTCAAAGACAAGTGTCGATGTTGTTAATGTAACCTAAGGATTCGGGGGCCAATTCATAACTTGAAACAATTATTTGAAAACAAGGAATGCGACTATATATGTACTAAACTGTCAAAATGAGGTGTAGTGGTTGTCGACACCCCACTGCGTTCGACACGCATTTGTCGCAAATGCTTCAATTGAGTCACAAGGTTCGAGGTCGAAATAGTAGCGTCTCTTCTTCCGTCGCCATTGTTGAACTACAGACTTGACTACAATTCAAACTCCGCACCAACTTCGAAGTAATCGCTCTCAACCCCTCCCCCTGTTCGATGATTGGACTGATAAGATTCTGAGTTTCAGTAATCGTACTAATGAGTTCTTGCCCAGTCTCACGTACAGGAGCAAAATTATGGAGGGCGGAAGTACGTAGGCTGGTATAGCCAGGCTAACATTTTTGCACAATGACGGGCTAATTCAATAAACACACATTAGTAATATTAATTAAGGTACAAATATATAAACATTACAAGACCATGAGCTGTATCCTATTCATTTTAAATCTATATATTTTTTTATTAAGTAAGTCAACAATTACTGACAATCTGCCTTCCTTATGCCTTGCACAGACTATACCACTTTCAAAGTCGTATGATCGCTTGCCTTTTCACACTACACAACTCGCTCGGGAGTCTTGAAGTCGTTGTGGTGTGCACACTACGCGATTGAACGGCGACAGGGGGTCACACACTACACAATCTGTCACCAGGAGAAATCCCGAGGAGTCTATCTGGTCTCCAAACTACGTTTTCTCACGAAAACACGCGAGAAGTGACACGGATTTCGAACGTTACTATGTTTTACCTAGAAACTGTCAATAAGTTACTTTGCTTAAGCTTGTTAGTACATCAGCTGACGTTAACTTCAGTGAATTGTGTAGCCTAGCTACAACTTTACAGTTCAAAATCAGGTTTCAAACAGCTGTGTCGACTTGTTGTGTTGGACAACGCTTCTTCTTCTTTTTAGAAAGTTATGCAGCCCCTCCCCGGGGCTTTTCCTCACCCCGTGTCTTGCGCACTCATTGGCTGTAGGTCGTCGGTGCACCCATTACCAGGCACAACCCTTTTCACAGTACAGGATTTGGATTCGCCGACAGGTCCAGATATTTAGCTTGCTAGATATCAGTCGGGAGTCGGGGAGGCGTCGGGGAGTCTCTCATTCGCTCTTGAGCAGTTCATACATAACGATCAAGCGCCGATTTAGCGCCGACTCGTCCCCAAGCTCCAACATCCGTCTGGGAGCGGCCGATTGGGCTAAAAATCGTGTAGTGTGAACTTGGCATTACAGACCACTTACACAATGTGAAAAATGTATAAAATACACATATTTAACAGCTACTCTTTTAGTCTATTTGATAACGTTTTGATGCACTATTTTGCAAATTACAACAGTAAAACACCACTTGTCATCTGGACCTGACGACAACCCCCTAATCTGTGTAGGACATAATGCTGGATTGCACTGTGCTCTGAACTAGGGAGATGCAATGATCATTTACTTTGATGACAGAAGTGTACATTATATCATTTTGCATTCATTATTTACATTGAAGTTGCATTATTCATGATCGTCTAATGTGTTTTTTGTCCTTTTTCAGAGGATGGAGTTGAAGGCAACCTCCCTCGTGTGCTTTTATGTTCCCACATCTACTGCACATCATGTCTGCTGTCCATTCAGAGGGACAGTGTCATTACATGTCCAGAGTGTGAGGTACATTCACCAGAAATCTGTTGCTCAGTGACTCAAGTACTGACCAAATCAGCTTTTTATCATAATTCAGTAGTCCAAGAAATCTATTTATTATTGCCTGCATCCTTAAAATGTCGCTGTTGTTACTCTATTATATTGATAGTAAACCCTTTGATTTGTGAGTACTGTATCAGAATTCCTTTATTCGTCCCAAAGCTGGGAAATGTATATTGTTAGAGCAAAGTATAGATAGACGAAGAAAATACCACACTGATATATAAAAGACATGCACATTGTATTTCAAATAGAAATGTACAATCTACAGAAGCACACATTCAGGTGGATAAGTAGCCGCAGTGTTTGTAAATTAAAGTGTTGCATTGTAGAATGAAGTTTGGTATCTATTAAAGAATAACTGTCACATATTCCCTCTACAAATGATCATGGCCGTTGGTTATTTTTGTCCACACTGTGAGTGTAAAACAGGAGCTTCAACATGTGATATTGTACAACTCAAGGCTGTGCTACTGTCATAAGGATACTGGAGCATCAGTTCAAGGAGGCAAAGGTGGTGTGAGATAGCAATAAATACATGAAGTTCACTCTCTGCAGGTTGACTCCACCCTTCCTGAAGGTGGGGTGTTTGGCCTGCAGGAAGATAGCAGAATCATTGGCCACATCTACACTTGTAAAATGAATAAGAAAAGGTAAAATGCATGTTTTACATTTTGAAATTAACCTGTAGTAATATAGATTTCTAAAAGACAGTAGCTCCTAACATAACTGTTCTGGTGTTGTATTCTCCTGAAGGTGCGACAGCAGATCAAACTATTGCAAAAAGAACAAATCAATTCCAGAGAAGGACTTCAACGGCAATACCGTGGATGTGGAGCAGGTAAGTTTGTGTGAACCCAGGAGTTTCTAGGTAGAAAGGAAATGTAAAAATAACTTCCTGTTAGCGTTTCATTCAGTCTGCTGAGATTGAAACGGCGGTGGATGAGGCGTTGGCCCGGGCTACAGAAAATCTTGCTCTCCTCGAACAAACCAAGGAGGTTAACTGCAGACATGATGTAGAGCTTGATTTTTTAGAGATTTTCATTGACATCTGAATGGAAAAAGTCATTAAAAAATATATATATTCTGTGACCTGTTTCTTCTCTGCAGACTCTGGGGACTGGTCTGGCAGATCAGGATAAGACTGAGAGAGCTCGGCTGGAATCTGAGATCGAGCAGGCTGCAGACAAGGCTTCACAAAATATTCAAAAGTGGTACGGATATAATCTGTTTTCTTCAAGAAACAATTGATAGGAAACAAGTTGAGCATACCGTATTTCATCTCTTCAGGTTGTTTATATTATCTTGTTAATCGAACATAGACGAGTCTGTGCATGTGATTTCTCTGTCAACAGGAAGGAGGAGCAGTTGAGTCAGTTGACGAATGTAAGGGCACAATGCTCCACCAGCAAAGCAGAATTTAGCCACGTCCAGGAGATGATTAAAGCCCTAGAGATTGCCACCGAAATGGCCAGAGAGGTACGCTGTGTCTCCATCCTGGAGCAGCACTGCAGCCTGGATAAGGTATGTAAAGTCAAGTAAGCAGACGACGTAGGGTCAGGTAATAACGGACTACCGTAAATGCATCGAGTCTCATGCAGCTGTTACTGTTCCTCTTCCAACAATTTCCCCATTAAAGAAATGAATTTAAGCAAATTGATTTCAAAATGCTGCTTTTCATTTAGTTTGTGTTTGACAGGTTCTGCAGATGCTGCAGGCTCCAGTGGACGAGCAGTCCTTCGATTTAAAGTGTGTCACTCTCGGCTCTGGGATGAGGTTGGTCATTTTAATCCTGGTGTTTGTTTTCTGTTGGACCTGATGTGTTGTTCACCTACAGTACATTATACATTAAAAAGCTATAGTTGCAGGCTTTGATTTATAATATTTTTCAGATTTTATAGATGTATATGTTTATTTTTCTATGTTTGTTTTGTAGGTTTGAGTTCCAGTCCAATGGTCTGAACCAGAATCTGGCTTTGTTTCTGACGATGGAAGTCGGCAACCCAAAGCAGTGAGTCCTAAATATCTCCCAATTTGTCATTTGTTATTTATTTAAGCCTGGTTTAAGGTTCAAAGTCCCAAAAAGGCTCTAATTGTTTCCCAGTACAGGACATATAAACCTCCACATCATTCAGAGCATTTGTTTCTGTTGGCCATGAGGAGAGTTTCTCTTTTCTGTGCAACTTCAGATATCTCCATATATTGTGTTAAAGACATAGTTCTACTTTAGGTTATTGTTGTTGAGCTTAGTGGTTTTTTTCTATCTTAAAGGGCCTATATTGTTACAAAAATATGAGCAACTCCAGCACGAAAAGTTTACATTTCTTGTGTTAAATGTGCCGTGTGTTCGGGGAGGCTCTTGGTTCTGTACGATGATGAAGTATTACCCATCTTGCACCTGATACCCGTAGTGTTTGTCGAGACGATGTGTGTTTAGGTTTTGAGAATATTGCATGAATTCTTCTTCTTCGACACTACAATTGTTTCTTGTAACCAAATCCCCATGCTGTTCTTTTTTAGGTTGTCTGATTCTCCTCCCAAAGTCCATGAGCCGAGCAGCTTCAACAGAAAGTCCCAGTTTCAGTGTGCAGAGGGCAGGAACAGAAACTATAACTCGCCCTATGGCAACAAGCTGCCCTCTCCACCCAAACAGGAGCAGGAGAGCCCAAGAGCTTACAGTGTGTCATTCCAAGGCTCCTCTCCGAGCCCAAAACCTTTTTGCAGGTCCAGCCGTTCTTGCCATAATGCCTCCTCAGACTCTGGACCTCCAGACGTAATCCTCGAGGATATTTCATACGGGGGAAAAAAACATGGTGTGTTTGATTTAATCAATGTCATATCAAATCAGAACAGGAAGTTGACTGAGGCAGAAGAGAAACCTTAATATATGTTTTATTTTTTCCTGCAGCTCCCCCGCCCACCAGCCCTGAGATGACTAGTGACACATGGAGAACCCAAAGGAAGAAGAGGAATCTGTCCTTTGGCAAACAGGCAGATTGTATGGATATTCAACTGTGTATAGTTATTCTCATGTTGTATATCTGTAACCGAATGACCAGTTTTTTCTGTCTTTTCTGTCGCTACCCTCTTGATTCCTCTCTGGTTCTCCTCGCTCCTCTCCCCTAGCCATCCAGTGGGTGATTGTAACCCACGTTGTGAATCCAAGTGACTTCTACATCCGCTACGTGGCGGGGAACAGCGAGACCCTATCTGAGACGATAAACATCTACTGCAGCAGGGCCAGCTGTCACTTCACTTCCAGTGACACCGTGGAGACTGGTGTGTGTGTGTGTGTGTGTGTGTGTGTGTGTGTGTGTGTGTCAAAAAACATTAAAGAAAAGAGGCATTTTCCATGTACCAATGAAAGTTAATGGTACAGTTTGTTTCATTACAATAATAGGTTGATGTAATGACAATATGAGACACCCTCCAATACATGCATCACACACCCCTCGCCCTCTCACAGTGGAGTAAAAGTTACTGTGCACGTGATTCCTCTCCAGACTCGGTGATCTTAGTGAAGTCGAAGGAGGGCCTGTGGTGTCGGGCCTGTGTGGTTGCAGTCTTGCAGATTGGACGCGTGGAGGAAGTGAAAGCTTGTCCAATCACTCAGCTGGCCTGTGTCCGAGTCTTCTTCCTTGACGTTGGCCTTAGCATGTGCCTCCCCTTACAGAGGTACACACACACTCGTGGACTTACGGCAGCTCTGTTTCCAACAAGAAGTCCTTATATCGTGCAAAATGTATCTGTTTTGGCCAAAACAAAAAATATGTTTCTGGTTAAATCATAGTCTGAATTCCATTTATGGCCCCAATCAAGTTTGACCACAACCTCTCTGAAGCACTACACAGAAAAACAAAATTGACTTGGCAAGTTCCAGGCAAAATAAAGCTGCCTTTTTGTGTCGGTGGAGTAAGCTCTCCTCTCTGTTGATCTCACTCGCACCAAACACCAATTTATGCTCCCTCCTGGTGTTTCACATGATATTTGATTACTTTTTCTGTAAACAGGCTTGGAAGTCGCACTGGTGCTCCTGGATAAGAAATGTAACAGCACTGTCTCAAAAAAATGGTTGCAAAAATGAAAAGGGGGATGGTATACCTGTTCATCAACAGGAAAAAAGGTAGTGTGTTCTGCTGTCATTTTAGTTCCCCTCGTCTCTTTTTCAGGGAGGAGGGGAGCACGGAGTGTTCCCTGCAGGCGGTGAATACCAACCTGAAGAAGATGTGTGAGGCGATGCATCAGGCACTGGGTAACTTCTCTCCTCAGGCCATCAGATGTTCACTCAAGGATCTGGTCCCCTACGACCTGGTAAAACCCCAGAGACTTAAAATACACAATCTGTTTCTGTAATAGGTGTTGAGTAAAGATTGTTTGTTTACTCTTTGTTTATGTTTGTGCAGACAAAGGGCTGGAGTAAAGAGGCTCAGGTTCAATTCAGCAGCTTGGTGGGCTCTGCAGTGCTGGAGATGAGACCTATGGGTCACGACAGAGATACTCTGGTGGTGGACCTGAAGAAAGCCCCCGAGAATCAGTCCAGTCATGTTCCTATCTCCGTCAGAGAGTACCTCGTCTTCATTAAAGTGGCCAGGTACACGTGCCAATTACCACGGGAAAAAAACCAGATTTTTCAGACAAGCATTTATTTGATCTGATTCAATATATTAGAGCTCTACTCAATAGTGTAAGGCTTCATTCTTCATTTCAATTCTAACTAACTCTAATGCAAATGTCTGTTCCTCTTCTTCAAACACATATTGTTGCACAGTGGTGGATTAAGACTAGAAAATTCAGAGACATTTTGACTGCGTGACTGAAACTTGCGATGCTGAGTAAAGAGAAAAAAATCTTGACATTTTTTAAAGTCGACATTTAGGGGGGGAAAATCCAGAAATTTGGGGGGGAAAGTCAGATCTTTTAGGAAAAATGTGATGATTTCGAAGAAATAATTGGAGACTTGATATTATAATGTTCCTAGAGTGAGATTCCAGGTCTAACTCCAAAAACTGCTCCCAGGTTTTACTCTCCAGTGAAGTTGGGCATGAGGCCGCTGCTGTACTACCCTCCTGAATATCCCAAGGTCAACACAGAGATCAATGCTGTGGTGTCCCACATCAACACCCCCGCTGACTTCTACATCCGGGTGATAATTTCACACTAGCACTTCATACCAACAGGTTCTATAATTAAGATTAACTAGAGAAGAAATGTACTGACACTATATTTTCCCCTTCCTCTGTTATCCCTCTCTCTCTTTGCCCCCTCCCCTCCTCTCCCCCTCCAGGTGGAGAACATGGAGTCTCTGCTGCTCTTTGCAAAGATTCAGGATTGTTACAATGCGACGACAGTGGCTGCAGAAGATGTCTTCAAAATCTACTGTCCTGTGACGGAGCAGGCCTGCGTTGCCCGATTCAATGACAAGCTGTGGTACAGAGCTCAGGTCGTAGGTGTGTGTGTGTGTGTGTGTGTGTGTGTGTCTGCATGAAAACAACTCGGTTTGTATCAGTGGTTATTGCCTTTTATAATGTAAACAACTTTTAGAACACCTTTCCTACATGCTATACAATAAGGTCAATTGGACATAGTATTACCATAAAAACACAGATTAAACACACTTGATAAATCCGCAAAATTTTAAAACTCATTGAATAATAATATTACTGTTAAAGTCAATAAACACTGCAGCAGAATCAAGTTCTTTGCTCTTATGAACATCGCTTTTTGAAAACAAAAACTATTTCTCCTTGAGTAGTAATTAAGTTACAGGTGTGTTTTTGCGTGCAGGTCACCCGGCGGGAAAGAAAGTGGAGGTGCAGTATGTCGACTTCGGCAACAAAAAAATCGTGTCAGTCAGCGACTTGAGGAAGATCAAGGACGAGTTCTTCGCCCTTCCTTCCATGGTGAGAACAAAGATTTGACTGATCCACTAGACATTATTTAACAACCTTATCTATGGCTTCTGGAAATTGGTCTTAAAGAAAAATATAAGACTTTTTCAAGAGGTGTTTCTTCTGCGGTCCAGGCGATCCACTGCTGTCTCTCAGAAATCCTTCCTGTGGATGGAAACACTTGGAGTGAGACGTGCTGCAACCGATTCGTCAGCCTGGCTCACCAGAAGCTGGTCACTATTGTCGCTACAGGTAGAGAAATCAATTTGTATGTGTCAGTCAGTCTTTTTTTACGTCACACTCACATGTCTCCTCCCTGTTCCCTCTCCAGAAAGCGTCCCTACGTCTCAGCCTCTGCCAGTCAAGCTGTTTGAGAGCAGTCTCAACGGACCACAAGCCAATATCGCCGAGCTGCTGGCCAAAGAGGAGCTGGCCTCCTTCAAAGAGAGGTGACACTTCAACAACTGATATATCCAAGAGATGTGATCAATTAAAAACTGGATGTGTACATCATTAGTCTTTGTCTCTACACTCCTTCCCTCCACCTCTCACCATTTCACTCCTCTTCACCTTCTCCTCCTTCCCTCCTGCAGACCTAAATCCCTGCAGAAGGCGGTCCAGTCCTTTGAGGAAGACCCTGCCACTTGGGACCCTACGCTCGAGATCCATTTGGACACGGAGAGCGTCGATACCCCGGACGGAGAGCGGACTGAGGAGCAACCGAAGTTTGAGCCTCAGCTGAAGCTGCCCGATCAACTCAAAGACTTGAAAGTCCGAGTCACCCACGTCAACTCGCCGAGCAGCTTCTACGTGCAGCTCACCCAGAACGACTTGCTGCTCAAAAAGTCAGCCACTAAATATTCAGCACCAACACAGCATTTGTTTGTTTATAGCATATGATACTAGACATCCCTCTGCACTTTCTGCGTCTGGTTTGCATTTTGTTGTCTTATTATTTATCTAAAACACGTTTCCAGGATGTACGAGACGGTGAAGCAGGAGTGTGGATCTATGGAGGCCGAGGATATAGTGTGGAAGGCAGACCGTTACTGTGCTGCTAAGATTAATGGGGTTTGGGAGAGAGGACAGATCTGCTCCGACGTCGAGTCTGACAACATTGCAGAGGTATAAACACTGACCCAAAACATCACTCAAGGAATGTGTGACTCATTGCATTGTGAAGATCAATCGGAACATCAGATTAAAGACTTCATTAAATGTTGTTATGATTAAATGTTAACGGTGACTCCCTGCTTCCCTATTGGCTGGTGTCAGGTTCTGCTCTGTGACCATGGCAACAAGGTGAAGCTCCACATCAGCAACCTGCGGCTCCTCCCTGCCTCACTGAAGGGCGCTCTGGCACTGGAGTGCACTCTCACTGACATCAGGTTACACACACACACAGTATTCATATATTACATCTACATTACTGTGTGTTCTTAACCTTTGCAAGTTGAGTTTTTGAAGTATTTGCTAACGTTACACCATATTGGAACTATGTCACTGTCTCCATCTTTCACGGCCTGCTTTTTCTCACCTTGACTTCACCTCTCTTTCAGGCCGGCCGGAGGCCAATCCACCTGGACGGCTACGGCCTGCGACCTGATTTCCCTCTACCTCACTGGAACCTCGGCTGTGGTCACTATCAAGGTCTGCATCTCCAGTGCTCTTCTTCTTTCCCACTCCTTTTGCTCAAGCTCTCACCCTAAGGTACACACAATATATTTGTATTTGCTAATCTAGTAGAGACAGGTAAAATCTGCATTTTAAGTCTGAAAATTGTTATCCGATGCAAGTTTCAATGGCTATAAATGTGCTCTAATATTAGTATGAGTGAGTTTGCTTATTGTACTCTGCTGTCCACTCTGGACCTCTTTCCTGAGTGTCTGCAGTGATTTAGTTTCAGTGTCTCCCCCCTCTCTCTCTCTTGTTATTCAGGAGTTGACAGACGAGCGTCCGGTTCCTGTCACTCTGTGGTGCCCCAACAAGACCGGACAGCTCATCAACTTCGTGGACTTTCTCGCCAACGAAGGCCTCGCCCTCAGGAAGAGGAAACCAAGGTCTGTTTGCACTTCTGTCTAATGCATGGAAATGGGTGGGTGGGTGTGTGTGTTTATATGATACATGCGTCTTATTTTATATTCTCCCTACATCTCGTTCAGATTACCTCACACTAAAATAAAAACAAGAAGCAATTTATGAAATTCTTGAGATGTTATATCTACTTTTGACTGTCATTATCCTCTTCTATGGGACTGCTTCTGTAGTCAGAAGGTCTGATGGGTATGAAGCTTGTCATTTTATTGTTTAATATCTATTACTTGGTGAATCAAGGTAGCTTTGTCTCCATATTTGTGTGAATGGGTTGTTATGTAAACTTCCAACAAATATTTTGCAAGATGCAACACGGATCTACAAATATACAAATAATTCTTGAAATGTAAAAAGAATCTAGGATTTGTGAAATCAGTTTTTATATTCTGAAACTAAATCTGCCCTTATCACTTATATGTTCACTTATTATCACACAATATCCTGACTGACATCTTGTTTTAAATGTCCTTCTACTGTTAGTGGACCCCTCACTGTGTGTGTGTTCATTCTTGCAGAGATGTTGTCATTGAAGTAGTCAAGCAATCAAAGCAGCCTCCAGTGAGCCAGACCAAACACTTCCATTTAGAGAGAATAAAAACTCCCCTAGCTCGTCCTGAGTTCTTCACAGCCAGCCCCATCTCCATTCCCACTTCCCTAAGACCTGCCAGTCGCAGCAACATATCTCCTGAGAAGGTGATCTCTCACACACACACACACACACACACACACACACACACACACACACACACACACACTGGTGCCAATAAACCATTTCTGTCCACCTGGATTTTGTGTTAATGCAAAGATGAATGAAAATATTCCCTGTGTGCAATTGATAATAGACAATACCTTTTTATAACACATGTAAGAAAGAAACACATTTTAATGTGATGTCCTAGAGCCTTTGTATTTCTATAAACCGTCCTTGCCTTGTCAAACTCGTATACAAAATGTAGAAAAATGCACAGGTAGTCAAAGTGTACATGTAGCTAAAAACTGCCCAAGCTATTCATCCATATTTATGTGTGTGTGCGTGCGTGCAGGTGAGGACACCAATGTACCTTCCCCCCGAGCTGCCGTGCCTCGGTAACATCAGGGTAACGGTTTCGGCCATCGGAGAGGACGGTCTCATCTACGTCAGAACACCCAATGCAGGTATCATGAGAGCGCGTGGTCACCGATGCTCGTATTAACTCCTTAATTCAATAAAAATAAGATTGACTGAAAACATAATCTGTCAGTCAGGTATTCAAATATTTAAAACGGGAAGCTCTACGTGTAAAAAAATAAAAGTGCTTTGGATTTTCTTGAAAGTTTGTTTGCCAGACATTTATTTTATCTAATATCAGTCTGTTTATAATCTTGACTGGTTTTTCAATACATAAATGGTGTGTGTGTGTGTGTGTGTGTGTGTGTCAGAGCGTCAGTTGGAGCAGCTCAAAGACAGGATTCAGCAGCGCATGAAAACTCTACCGCGACAGAAGCCATACACATGGAAGTCTGTGCTGGGCTGCGCCGTCATCGGGCCGGACATGCTTTGGTACAGAGGAGAGCTGCTGGAGGTGCTCGGAGGACACGTCAAGGTCAGGAGGGCACACACACACACACAAACCTCCATGCATTCAACAGACGCGCACAGAGACCTTGGTTTTCTCTCCCTGCGATGCTGACAAACTGTTGGAGCAGGACAGAGAGACGAGACCCGGGCGCTCGTCTGTCAACCCATTTGAACAACATTTAGCCGCCCATAAATAAACAGTTTTATACAACAAGGTTCCTTCTAAAGTCTTCAAAGTCAACAAACTTTTAAATCCAAATGTAAGGCCATGGATGGTTTTCAAATGTCTTAAATTATACCTTAAAAGTCATATTCTATGTTTCATTGTAAAGTCTATTGATGTAATAACGCTGAAAATGCTTGACCAGGTGCAGTATGTGGACAACGGCCTAGTGGAGAACATCCCAATGGTGCACGTGTACCCTGTACTGCTGTGTGAGGATGTTCCTCACCTCTCTGTGCCCTGCCAGCTGCACGCCATCAACCCTGTAAGACTTTGTGTGTGTGTGTGTGTGTGTGTGTGTGTAGTCTGGCGCTCTCAAAAGAGCTAACACAAAGTAAATCGTATTGTATTTAAATATGTTTAATCCATAGTTCCTCTCTGTGTGTGTTCAGGTGGGGGGGAAGTGGCAGCGGGATGCCGTGGCCTTACTGCGGGAGCTGCTGGTGAACCGCTGTGCTGACATGCGAGTTATGGTGGGATTACACTCAGTCCCCTTGTCATGGTATCACACCTGAGTGCATGTAATGTAAAGTGTGTAAACATACACAAGTGTGACGGCGTTGATGTTTTGCCAAGAGTGCTGTTATGAGAGGTGGAGGGGTTACAAGGAGTGGAACTGCATATATAAATGTAGTCCAATTGAAGTATTTGGTGACATTTGTATTGTGTGTATGTGTGGTAGGAGCTGCCCCCCAACCCCAGGGGCCCCCTCACAGTGGAGCTGTTCATGGATGGAATGAGCCTCAGCAGGATCCTATGTCACCATCAACACGCCACCATGGACCGGACCCTCTCTTTCTCTAAGGTGTGTGTGTTTGGGTTCTGTGGCTATTTAAAATTCACCTGATTTTTCTAATTTTCATTCATGGAAAATGTAAATTAGATCGTTTTTTCATTATGAAACATCGACTCTTGAATAACTTTTTCTTTGGCCAAAACTGTCCTTAGTTGTCCGAGCTGTGAGGTTGGTCCTACAGGGCTTATTTGGACTGTCAGTGCCATAAATGTGTTTACTTTTCATTGTAAGAAATCCGATATAAGACAGAAGGTGGCATCTCAATCATCTCAAAAATAAAGCAGAAGCTACAATTCAGTTAAGAATAAACTGTTATCTTTCTGTGCAGGAGCTCTCCGTGATGCCCCCTGCTCCGATCCTGGACGTCTGGGACATCAACACGGAGGTATTTAAACCATCAGCAATAAGTCAACTTTAAGATGAACATCACTCCTCAACTGGGTTAACATTACACAGTGACTAAATTAGGATATATGCAATGCTTCAGGGTCTGAACGGTCCAGAGGAGCCGATGCTGGGGCCCTTCATCCTCCCAAATCTTCCCAAGGAAATGGAGCAGTTTGAGGTCCAGGTCAAGCACCTGTTGACCCCTAACCAGGTGACTATTACCCATTCCAACATCATCTATTTTAAAAATGCAGATGTGCATGCATTAGACCCGAGGAACTAGACTCGGTTTATTAAATGAATGAGTGACAAGATCCAAATACGCTATGATTCGGTCTTTGTGCAGCTGTACCTGTGGCCTCTGGGGGGCGTGGCTGATGTCACAATTGATGGAGAGACTTTGGACGAGGCGCTGACCAGAGTTAATGCAGACCACAATAGTCTGCGACCACTCACCAACTTCCGTCAAGGTAACATCTTCTGTGTTCACGGACAGTTTCCAGAGCAGATGGGGCTATGAAAAGAAATATACTTAATTCAAGGTTTCAAGGTTTCAAGGTTTTATTTGTCATATGCACAGCAGATACAGCGTATATGTTGGCAATGAAAATCTTATGTCGCGTGCTCCTCCAACAACTCAACATGCATGGTGCAAAAGATAAATAAAGTAGTGCAAAAAGAGAGAAGAATATTTACAATATTAACAATAAAGATTTGAGGATGTGAAATATATACATATGTGGAATACATTGAAAGTATTTAAACACTTTACACTGTTGATTGAGGAGGTATGGACAGATGCATATATTGTGTATAGCAGATGTATATGGCAGATATGTACAATATATAGATATGTGTACTATAAACAGATATGTATGGCAGATGTGTATAATATATATGTATGTGTGTACTATAAACAGATGTGAGTAGACATTCACACAGCTCAGGAGTTCAGTAGTCTTATAGCCTGTGGTATAAAACTGTCTCTGAGTCTGGTGGTCATGGTCCGGATGCTGCGGTACCGTCTGCCAGACGGCAGCAGACAGAACAGATTGTTGCTGGGGTGATGGGGGTCCTTTAATATCCTACCGGCCTTCTTCCTACACCGCTGGGTGTAGAGGTCCTCCATGGATGGCAGCTCCGTCCTGGTGATGTGCTGAGCAGTTTTCACCACCCTCTGTAGAGTCTTACGGTTGAGGGCGGTGCAACTGCCATACCAGGCGGTGATGCAGCCAGTCAGGATACTCTCGATGGTGCACCTGTAGAAGTTGCAGAGTATCCTGGAGTCCATGTTGAACTTCCGCAGCCTGCGGAGGAAGAAGAGCCGCTGTCGAGCCGTCTTGGATATGACCCTGGTGTGATGTGTCCATGTCAGGTCCTCACTGATGTTTACCCCGAGGAACCTGAAGCTGCTGACTCTCTCCACAGGAGTCCCGTCGATGGTGATGGGTGTGTGTGCCTCTCTCTGCCTCTTCCTGTAGTCCACAATCAGCTCCTTTGTTTTGCTGACGTTGAGATGGAGGTTGTTGTCCTGGCACCAAGATGTCAGGGCTCTGACCTCCTCTCTGTACGCCGTCTCGTCGCCGTCTGTGATCAGGCCGATGACGGTCGTGTCGTCAGCAAACTTGATGATGGTGTTGGAGCTGTGTGTGGCCACGCAGTCGTGCGTGAACAGGGAGTAGAGGAGAGGGCTGAGCACACAACCCTGAGGGGCTCCGGTGTTGAGGGTCAAGGTGGAGGATGTGATGTTCCCCATCCGCACTGCCTGGGATCTGCCCGTCAGGAAGCTCATGATCCAGTCACAGAGGGCGCTGTTGAGCCCAAGGTCCCTGAGCTTAATGATGAGCTTGGAGGGCACAATGGTGTTGAATGCTGAACTGTAGTCAATGAACAGCATTCTCACATAAGTGTTCCTCTGGTCCAGGTGGGAGAGGGCAGTGTGGAGGGTGAGGGAGATGGCATCATCCGTGGACCTGTTTGCTCTGTAGGCAAACTGCAGGGGGTCCAGTGAGTCAGGGAGGGAGGAGGTGATAAAAGTTTTGACTAACCGCTCAAAGCACTTCATGATGATGGAGGTGAGTGCAACTGGGCGGTAGTCATTGAGGCAGATGGGTTTTGTCTTTTTGGGGACAGGGACAATGATGGACTCTTTAAAACATGTGGGGACTACAGACTGGAGCAGTGACCTATTGAAAATGTCTGTGAACACATCTGCCAGCTGAACTGCACACACCTTGAGAGCACGGCCAGGGATGCCATCAGGTCCTGGAGCCCTGTGTGCGTTGATCCTTTTCAGAGATCTACACACATCTGCACTGGTTAAAACCAGTGAGCAGGGATCCTGGGCCTTTTGTGCCTCCACAAATGATTATACAATCATATAAGTCGGGGCTGATTACGCAAATACACAAGCAACCGTCTATTCTTTTTCAAATGTACCTACACCCTAAATGAAAGATTCTGATGCCAGGTGGATTCTTGAAGCTCCTATTGTGGTCAAAACATTCTGCAGGGTTTAAGACTTCATGCTTCTGGTTTCCAGGAGCTCCGTGTTTTGCCGAGTACTCTGACGGGAAATATTACCGGGCGGAACTGATCCAGATCATCAGCGTGGAGCCGGTCATGGTCTTGGTCATTCATGTTGACTATGGCTCAAATGACACTGTGCCGGCCATCAAGTACGAGCCGCACACTGCAGAGCATCGATTATATTAAACCCTCGGGATGTCACTGATCCACAGATGTGTTTGTGTTCTGTCACTTCCTGTCAGGCTTCGTCAGATGCTGGCTGAGCTGATGGGCTTTCCATCGCGGGCGCTCCGAGTGAAAGTGGCAGGCTTCATACCACCCAGGGAGAGCCTGCAGCAGGAGGTGCTGCCCTACAGCCCGAGGTGGAGCCTGAAGGCGACCATGTACATGGTCGATGTGTTACATGGAAAAACCACGGCCTCTGTGGTGGTGAGACTCACAACATGTATATATCTAGTCTTGATTACTAAAACGAGTCGTCCATAAAACTTCTGCAACGCTGATTTTTCTAAACAGTTTGAAGTTTTTTCCTGCCAAGACAAACTAAACACCGAAATAATAAACTGGTCATTATGGTTCCGAGAGTGTGTGGTCAGGTAATTCGGTGTCCGTCTCCATGCTCTTCTTTTGTCCAGGCGAGGGAGCCAGAGCTCACGGTGCTGCTGTACAATGAGGACAAGGAGCTGGTGCATCTTCCTCTGGTGCGCAGCGGCCTTGCTGAGTTGGAGTGACGCGGAGGATCAAGTTCAGGTGAGTTTTTTTTTCCCAATATGATCACACATAGAGATAGGAGCCTCTGAATGTTAGGTGTTTTTTTTAAACCCAGATTCTAAATATCACATTCAGAGTTTATTCTAGAAAAATACAGTATGAGGCGCTAACGTCACTTCTGGCCTAAAGTAGGCCCCATCCACTTTCCAGTGAAAATACTGCATTAGAGCAAGGCGGAAAATAATAGTTCCTTCACATCTTAAAGCTGCTGAGTCATACATTGCACCTCAAAGAAATCCAGAGTTACTTTACTTCATCTACAGAAAAAGGAGAGTAAAAGAAGCAATTGTAATTCAGAAATCACAACCCTGTTACCCGGTTTAGACAAAACCCTGGTACTGTGTGGTTACTGAGAAATATCTAGACCAATCATTTGCTAAAAAAGCCGTTTGTAGACATCATCTTGGATCCTGGCGTTTCCCTTGGCAGTTAGAGAAGCCAAAGTTGAATCTCTTATACTGAATGTTGCCGTGAGAAGCTTTGAGCTGCTTTTATATCCCAAGGAAATAAAATGTGAAGCTGCTGTTAATGCTCTCCATCTCTTCTCTCTCCAGGGTTCCCCGCGGACATCGTGTTTTGGTTTTCTGTGGTTTTCTGTAGTTTTAGGACATTTTTATTTCAGCGATCCTGCAGTTTTGTTTTAAGTTTGTCTGTTTCCGTGTTCACGCTGAACGTTTTTCTTTAATGTGCAGAGTAAAGTCTATAATGCCTTCTGAACTTTGTGAAGTGTTTTCTTTATAAATACACATTTGAAACTCTTCCCAACAGTTATTAAAACAAGGAGTCACGGTTCTAAAAGCAAAAGGTAACATTTATTTTACAAAAATGTACAGAAAGCTAGGAAAATAAATACATATTTAACACTTACACAAATTAAAATGGTTGTAAACAAACACTTGACGCTCCAACTGAATGTCCTTGGAATGTAAACGGTGAGTATGAAACTGAGTGAAGGAGGGGGATCGGTTAACTGAAAGATATCCTGGCACAAACCTTGACTTTTGGATTTGACTTTTTTAGACAGAAGGCGGAGCTTTCCAGCAAACAGTTTTGAGTGAGTCCTTGAGGTAAATAAAACAATAATTTAAATGTTATTAAAAAGGCTTATAGCTTAATCCAACAGGTTGACTATGGCAGAGTGTTGGAATGACGTGTAAAATAAGCACTGATCCCGTCCAGCTGCCCTCATTTGAGATGCAGTTTTTGCTACGCTTTGTTGTCCAGGGTGACGTTCCCGTCTCTGTCTTTGATCCGGATGCGTCCGGTGGGGTAGTGTGTTTCCTGCCGGCCGTCTGTGTACACCGTCTTCACCGTGCCGTCGGGGTACTCCCTTCTCTTGTAGTCGGCCGTGTGGATCTCCTTCTGGCCCGTGTTGAAGAGGATCTCTTTAGTGCCGTCCCTGAGAGGCAGAATTCACACACAATTGAAGGTGGACGAGACTTTATAACGCTGCGATCATCAGACGTAATAACGGCAGAGCCCTGTACGTACGAGTTGACCTGTATGACGGTCCCGTCCGTCAGCACGCTCTCCTCCCGACCGTTGGGGAACAGATTCTTCACCGTCTGGTCTGGGAACGTGATTTCTTTGCGGCCACCTGGGAAAAGTTTTTCTGGAGTAGAAATAAAAAACAATGTATTGATGAGCGAAACATTGTAAACATCTGTGTTGTTTTCTTTAGTTTTGTTGTTAATTTAATACAAATTAAGCCCCTATATACGAATATATTACATTCAGTTCACTCCCAGACTCACCAGTCTGGTTGTTGGGGAAGTGCAGCACCTCCATTCCATCTGGGTACGTGATGTGTGTCGTCTGAGCCTCAGCGTAGTAATAGACCTGTGAGGAGAGGATGGGTTTTATTTACCTGCTTATTCTAGAAGACTCAGGAGAGGAGGTAGACGTTGGTCACATGTAACCCCCACTGGGTGCAGAGGGGAGGTTGTGTTTAAACCAAGTCCTCACCACTCTCTGGTCGGCTGTGACCTCTTTGGTGTCTCCGTTGAAGAAGGTGACTTTGACCGTCAGTCCGTCCGCTGACACCTCCTTCTTCGTCCCGTTGGGGAATTCGATGAGACGATCGCCTCCAGTCAGAACCTTCTCTGTCTGTGAGATCAGAAGCACCAGACCTCATTCAGGAACTCACAACAAACAGACAAAGTAAGATCAAACTACACATCTTTACAATGGTTGTGACTGAGGTAGCTGCTGGTAATCTTCTGAATATTGTAAACGTCTTGTGCCCTGTGGCTCCATCAACACACAGTTTCAGCTTCCAGGATGTCATACTCTGATGTAGAAAATGACACATATTTCCTCTTCCTCACCTTCCCATCGGGGTGTGTAACGACCTCCTGATCAGACTCTGGCTCGTTGAACTCGCTGCACTCTGGCTCTTGAGGTAGAGATTGTGTTCTCTACATAAGAGGATTTCAAAGACAACAAATATTAAACTGTTACATAAACAAGGACTAGCTAATAAAGAAAAAGAACAAGAGGAGGTATTTGTGTCAGAGGCTGTTGTACCAGAGAGGAGAGAGCAGCACTAACCATGTCTCTCGTTGGAGAGCTGCTGGTTGAGGATTCTTGATTTGGAGATTTGTCCTGACTCGTCCCGGCAGGAATCGATGTCTCGTCTGTTTTGTTGACGGGCAGCAACGATGAGGAAGAGGGGCCGGCACCGGATGGCCTCCTCAGGCTGCTCTTCATCGCTGCTGACAAACCAGACAAAAAACAAATCTGGAATCCATTACACTGTTGAAGGTTTTGGAAGAGTCAGTGATACTTTATATTTGTCATCCTCACACACACCCATTTGTCATGTGATCCCTACCTAGCTAAACTTTGGGGAAAACAAAACTCAAATGGGTTTTTCCAAGGCAAAGCACATCCATAATACAGAACATTTTCATTGATTCTGAACTGAATTCATCTTCAGAACAAACCACACTAATGAAGTTAGGGGTCTGCCAAAGCCTGTAGTTAAAAAACCAATGTGCCTGATATCTTTCCCTAAAATACAGGGATGATTTAGCACCTGAAGTTCCCTGACTGATGTCTCTGGAGCCTCGTCTGATGGCTGCTGCACAGCTGCTTCTCCTGGAGTCCAGAGGAAGCTGAAAACACAGAGAGGTTTCTATGTCATGCCATCAAACTGAAACCTGAAGCTGTAATAATGCTAACAAACATCATACATTATGTGAATTTTGCACCGGTGATCTCTCCCAGTCACAGACACATATTTGCTCAAAAGCTCAGAAACAAATGAAGGTCTGATATTGTTTTTGTGTTATCAGAAATGTAAAATCCTAACCCTACACGAAATATTATCAATAACAAATCATTTAAAGATGCTTACAGCGAATTTCACTCCTTTGGGCACATTGTTCTCAAACATTTTGGGAGCGTCTCTCGTTTCTTTGTCCTTCTCCTCTGAGTTCTTCTTCCAGGCACTCAGGCGGAGCTTTTCCAACATAAGTATCTTAAATAAAAAGAGAAAGTGTGCTTAAACATTTTTAAATAAAAATGATTCAGGAGGAATACCACTTCAGAAGAATCGGAGGATGAAACCCTCTTTATTGTCACATACATGCACACAGCAGAGCACACACAGTGAAATTGGTCCTCTGCATTTAACCCATCCTAGTACTAGGAGCAGTGGGCAGCTATTGTGCAGCGCCCGGGGAGCAATGGGGAGGGGGGATTGGAGGTGTCCGGTGCCTTGCTCAAGGGCACCACAGCAGGGCCTAGGAGGTGAACTGGGACCTCTCCAAGTAGCAGTCCACCTTCCATATTTTCAAGTCTGTTCGGGGACTTGAACCGGCGACCCTACGATTCCCAGTCCAAGCCCCTACTTACTGAGTCACTGCTGGACAGATACAAGTATTCAGCAAAGAGGACAACTTTTAAAAAAGTTTCAAAGGATCTTTCTAAAACAGATGATCCACAGAGGCTCCATTTCCATGTGTGTTATTGTGTGATCAGGATGTGTCTGTTATCGTGATTGTTTGTGACCTCTGACAGTTGTGGTATTACAGATCCAATTTTAAACGCCTGGGAGTAAATGCGTAAAACAGTCAGGGGTGAGGTGGGTACCTCATCCTTTAGGGCGCTCTTCTCTTGGCTCAGGGATTCGATCTGTTGCCGCAGACGGCTGTTGGTGGAGCTCCAGCGACTCTCCCTGCCACTCAGCTCCTCCTGCAGAGAGCTCAGCTGCTGCTTCAACGCCTGCCAGGGACATATTACATCCCTTGTTAGCAAACAGTCGCTTCGTTCACATCCAGCAGATGCATCTTCATTGGAATTTAATTGAAGTTTTGATGAATGTGTATCAGACACAAGCCAACATGTGAACTCACCTGGATTTCCTCTCGTTCCTTCTTGTCAGGTATGGCTCTGGCGGCTGACGCATGCTTCTCAAACAGTTTACGATCCTTCTGCAGCTTCCGGTTCTCCTCCCTCTTATACTCTTCAAACTTAGCCAGCTCCTCTACCTTTGTCTGCTCAAACTCCAGACGCTCTTTCCTACAAAAACAGCAACAAGGTAAGCATCAATAGCAAACAGGGAGAGACAAGGACAAAGTGAAATAATAATATGTGTTGGGAGGGGATTAAAGCGTAAATATTAAGTGATGTATCACCTGAGGTCCTCCTGGTTTTTCTCGTTCTCCTGTCTGAGTCTGGTGAGGGCAGCGTTCTCCTTCTTAAATCTCTCGATCTCTATCTCCAGCTCCACCAGTCTCTCCCTCAGCTGTCGGGACTGGACCTGCTGGACTGGAGATGACAACACACACACAAACATTTTATTGATCAGCCATAAAATATATATTTACAGCTCAGTGATACATCTTAGTGTTTACAGTTCTTTCAGGATTTACAGATGTGGGCTCTGGGCTCTAAGCACTTCTCTATATTTGTTTTCCTGTAATTAAAACCTTTTAAACCTGTCATTTTGTAAAGTTACACCACAATGTTGGAGACGGAAAGAAGAAAGTAGGCAGGAAGGAGTTGTGGATATATTGATGCTTAAATATAAGGATGATAATAATAATGACATTTATGGGATTATGGGAAATAAACATCGTTGAATAAAAATGCAGATAGAGGTTATGTAAATGTGTTTTCTCACCCGTCTCCTCCTCTGGCCTTTTGGACTCAGATGCAACAGAAGGAGGAGGGAGAGGTGCATTCGGGTTCTTTGGCTTCAGCGCGGGGAACAACCTGGTCATGAGCTGGGAGGCAGGAGGAAGCTCTGTTTCCTTTTCCAGCTCCACAACTTTACTGGCGGCCACCTTCCTCAAGAGAGTCTGCATCGGGGGTGGGATCCCGTTGGAAACCGGACTATCTCCTCTACTCTCATTGGCTGTGGCGACTGCGGTGTCCTCCAGGTCGTTCCACGTGTCGTCGTCATCAAACACAACCCCCCCTCGCTGCCTGTCCTCTATCAGAGTCGAGTCGTCGGCGTTGCTCAGGACGCTGTCACTGTCCTCCTCATTTTGTGTCACATCTGAGTCCCTGCAGCTGTCCTCGTCCTGATATGACCGCTTGTCATATGGAGGGTTAGACTGTGCCGGAAAGCAAAGGGTGCTGGGAAACAGACCTGGTTTGACCACTACTTCCTGGTCTTCAAATTCAGAGTCACATGATGAAACATCAGAGATCTCGTGCTTCTCTTCTCGCACATCGTTCAGTTCCGTCTTATCCGTAATGCCGTTTATGAGAGCATCTTCATCGCACTTCATGGAGTTCATTGCCTCATCACTCCCACTGGCTACACCACTGCTCCCCTGACCTGTAGCCTTCGGTGGTGACTTGATGGGGGTGGAGGAGAGCCGTCGTGGGTGGAGCCTCCTGTGCTGCAGGTCCATCTGAAGAACCTGGAAGTACAGAACAGAGCAGAAGCTTTGAAATAAAAGATTTAATAGTCAGCAGGCTAAATATAAAAAGACAAAATCAAGACTGTAGCTATTGGATTATATAAAGCAGAGCACACACTACTTTAAAGACGAACCTTCATGACAAAGGAGGAGTTGGAGGAGAAGGACAGCTCCTCGGCCGCCTGCTCCAGCAGCTCAAACTCTCCCAGCTCCATGTTTTCTATCTGCAGGTCACAGTCCCAGCGGTGGAGCTTCTCCTGGAACGACAACTCAAACGAATCCTGTGGAACTCCGTCTCCTCCGTCTGCCGATTCTCCTCTAGCGACAACACTTCCAGCCTTCCCTGGTGCTCTTAAGATGCCCACCTGTTTGGTTACCGGGTTTGGCTGCATGTGCCTAGCAGCCTGGCCCACGTTTCTATTACTCTGATCCTTTAACTGCCCGGGCTGATGTTGTTTGATTTGTCTACCCTCTGGGTTAGTTTGAAGTGGCTCAGCTTTCTCTGTGTTCTGTCTCTGATGACTACCCAACACCTTCATCCGTGCAGTCTTGCTCTCAAATTTTAAATCCTGAGGTGCTGAGCTGAAACTTCTCTGTCTGTTTTCCTTGTTGAGCGTTGCAGTTTTACGCTGGACAGGAAGTCGCTGGGTGCCGTTTGTGACGCCTTTCTGGAAAGATGAAGGCTCCGAGTTGCTGCGGGAGACAGCTCTGGACTTGAGTTGTGATTTGGGATCTTTCTTCAACTCCATATCTGGTAACGAGGCTTTGCGAGGGTTGGTAAATCTTGAGAGGCCCTCGCCGCGCTTCAGAAAGGCCTTTTTGGGAGGAGCTTGTATAGCGTCCGTATGGCTCTGTGAAAGGGAGGAGACACAATGTGAATTTGGATGTTGTTGCACCTATATGGAGAGGCTATGCTTACAGCTGAATTACCCTAACCCTACTGTACCCCTCAGTGAGCTTTAAATAAAATGTAGGGGACATTGAAGGGGATTAGGGACATTTAGCACTAACTGATGATTTACTTGTTTACTAGTTGTAAGGGGACCTTTGGTATATTCTGACCTGCTGTTGCGGGGCAGACTTCAGTCTCTGCTCCTCCAGCCTCAGCTGCTCCTCCAACAACTCCTCGAAGGTCTTCTTCTGACCCACGATACCCGACTGTATAGGTCTGAAGAAAGACAAAAGTAAACATATGAATACTAAATAACTTCTCAGCATATGAACAGTAAACATAGAGGCCACACTGATGTGTTTCTACTGCTTGAGTAGATTGGTTGATCTCGTTATGCAACTCATTTTAAAACTGAACACAATACTGTACCGTATTTACCTGTCATGAAAGACTTCATCCTTTTCACTGCTGTTTTCTTCAGTCACAGCCAAACCGTTATTTGGAATTAAAGTGTCATCGTGCACATCAAAATGATTAGTAAGGTCACTCTGTTCCTGATCACCCTCTCTGGGGTTCCACGTGCCTGTATGAAACACACAGAGTCAATGCCGAAAGTACAAATACAAAAACTGTGCAAAAGCTGAGGTCACCTTAGGCTTTCCCTCCTCACCCTCTTCCTCCACCTCCACCTCCAGATAATCTTGACCTCTGTGTAGCCGTTCCTGGCTCTGTGCAGGTGAGGACTCTTGTTCCTGTCGAGGGCCTCGGGTTGATTCCTGTGGGACTCCACGGCAGTTTGTGGAGGGGCTGTAAGAGGTGTCGTCCTGCCAGTCTGATTCTGACAGATCTGAAAGTCCTGTCTCATCTGTGAGATAAATAACAGAAATCAAATAATATAATATGTTATCTCGATAATCATAAACACATGCTTATATATATATTTAATGGCACTGGAACATACCGGAATCACTTACATTTAGTTAAGAAAATCCTACTGTTATTGCATCAAAAGATTGGTTAATAGATAAATAACGTAACAACATTTTGCAAGTTATTTTATAGATCATAATTCTTGCATTTCTTGGGAGAATCACAGCAAATACACACACTCTCCAACATATGTACATCTTAAATGAAACTGTCACACTCGTTTTTACCTCCTGCACAGTTCTGAGATCCATCCATCATTCCCAGCAGCCTCTGCTGCTCCTCCTGGAGGCGAAACAGCTCCTCCAACTGATGGGCTTTTAGCTGCTCCTGCATCTGCTGCTGCCATTTCCTCAACTGCACAATAACACACACAATGATATCTAAATGTTACACACTTATCCACAGCAACTCGACGTGTTTTCAGAACCCTTACATATATTTTGACTAGACACTTGGCTTTGTATTAATGTGAATGTAGTGAACCTGTGACTTCATACTGGTGAGGTAGACACTAACTCTACCTCACCACTTTCTAACTTGTAAATGTATTTGTTGCTGTCCATCACACACTGCACATACTGAAGAGGGAACATATTAAAAGTGCTGATTGACTTGCATGCTCACACTTCCAAGTATTTGCTAGCTTTAGTGGAAACACTATTAATAGCAGGTAGAGGCAAGATTGTGTGAGACGGGTCGTAGTGTTAAGCACACAGGAAGCAGTGGTATAATCACCATTTAAGTACACACAAAGAGCCGGAAAGTCACACGTTTAGGACACAACAACAGATTAGCTAAGATAACGCATGTGCTGCTGCAGGGCTATTGTAATTTTGGTTTTGTATCAGCTGATAAAAGATGTAGAGTAAACCTTACTAAAAGAAGATGTCCATTGTAGCAGATTGCATGATGGAGGGAGGTTTCATTAAAACATTATTGGTATGAGACAGCAGATTCTAAAACATAACGTCCTCACCTGTTCAAGCTTCATCATTAGGGGCAGATCCTGCGATTTGGTTGCCATCTCATCCAAACTGTCCAACTCTCCATCTAAATGTCTCACAGAGGACAGACCGTTCACTGGCATGTCAGTCCCAAACCTCTCTCCTCCAGCTGACCGAGTAAATCCATCCACACCCAGGCAGCTGCTGTCTGCTGAGCCGGGCAGAGGGGCGAAATCGGATGCAAAGGAGTCGTCTGGCTCCAGGGAGGAGGAGCCCACGGCAGAGGTGTGCCTCAACGAGCCAGCCAATTCCGGGCACGGGCTCAGGATGACCCCAGCTCTGGTGCTACTTGGCATCCAGCGGGCCACGAAGTCTGCCTGGGAGAAGTGAAGCCCGGCTGGAGATGACATGATGATGACGGCACTGTCTCAGGCTGGGCTTGCTAATCCAGGATTTGGAGAAAGATTATGGTGACAGGTTAATAAGGGTTAATCACACCCTGATTAAATACCGTACAGCAAGCTCAAATGGTGCCAAGATCCAAGAAAACTATATATAAGTTGGTAACCCGTTTACGCAGAAATAACAATTAGCTTTTTTAATAAGGGTCTGGCTTTGACAAGTCAGACCAGGGGTGTCAAAACAACGGCCAGGGGGGCAACTGCAGCCCGAGGTCCATTTTTTATTGTCCCGCAGCAATTTCTAAAAGTATAATGGAATATGGCCCACATATGAA
The DNA here is from genome assembly GCF_036324505.1 of Eleginops maclovinus. Classification (NCBI taxonomy): domain Eukaryota; kingdom Metazoa; phylum Chordata; class Actinopteri; order Perciformes; family Eleginopidae; genus Eleginops; species Eleginops maclovinus. The sequence continues at coordinate 4,429,096 of NC_086355.1, forward strand.
ACTTATGCTTGACTTACTTGAAGCATATTCAGTTATCAAGAACGCTTGTCTCTGGTTTAGACGGTTACACGGTAGCGACTCAGCAGGCAGTTTGTTTGGTTAGCAACGGTAAACTAAATCACAGCTGCTTATGAAATATAGCGTCTTAATCATTGACAAAGTGACACAATTTATTAAATGCACTAACCGATAGTGTAATGTTGCTCTGGGTACATTTTTTGTAAATGTATGGTGCATTTAAAAGGCTTCCTTTGGTGATGTGTGTTGTTAGCAGGCTCTTTGAAGGTACATAAAGTTGTGTTAACGGTTGTTACACTGTAGAGACGAGGTAGAAACATTAGCAACATTTGAAAAAGTGTTTAAAACATGACATTTACCTGCAACATGGGCGAGAAACGGTGTCATTGGAGTGAAACGGTGCCAAATAGAAACATAACAAACAGAAATTTCGAAGCCTGCCGCCATGCCAAAACAAAGCCCGCGAGAGTAAACGAATATGACGACGAACCAGATGTTGCATTGTGGGTGATGTAGTTCAACCCTCTTTTCAAACATCAGTTTTGCTAATTTTGTTTAAATGAGCATTTTTGTTTATTATAAACGACCATAACAGTTATTTGTTATCAATGTAATATTTACATGGAATATATATATCTCTTTTTTTAATAGTTTAGAATTATATCCGGTGCAACGTCTCTCTTGCAAAAAGGGTTTCACAATAAAAGTCACTGAGCTAATACAATCTAGCAACTGTTTACTTTTCATTTTGTATACTTAATATCTGGTGTAGTCTACTTGCTTTTCATATTTCCATCGTCTTATCTTTACCTTTATGGCAATCCAAAGTGAGTTGTATCTAAAAATGTGTACGTCGAAGTTTATTCTGGTATGTAAATACCGGATGTGTTTTCTGACTGTCGCGATTGGTTCATACGAACATTTTAACTGTCATGTTCAGGCAACTGAAACTGAAGTGAATGTGTCAGGACAATGGAGAAGATTTTATGTTCTGTGCACGGTAAGTCATAATAAGTTAATGGTAGTGAAGTGTTTCTTATCGAAATATGAAGTTAAACATTGTGTTTAGTTACCGAAAGTCATTTATGCTTGAAATGCGCGTGAAAAGGCACGTTATGTTGATGGTCCGAATTAACGAACCAAATGTGTCACCGCATTTTCGTTGCTGTCTTGTTCCGTAAAGAAAGTTAAGCTAAATGTCAACATCTCTTTCTCAATGTCCCCCATTCAGGCGGCCTATGTTTGCTAAAAACAGGCGTCAAAGATGGACCCAGTAAAGGCAAAAGCTTCTACGTCTGCGTTGACCAGCAAGGCTGTGATTTCTGTCATGTGGCCAGGTAATCTCACATCACCTACATTACATTTCATTTCACTGTCACTTTTTATCCAAATCCACCTATAATACGTGGAATCAACCCTGAGCACACGAATTCCGACCAGCTTTCTTCAAATACTGCAAATGCACTAGCTTAAAGTGCTACTACATGAGGTTAACCCTAATACAGTTTGTCACAACACAGAGAAACTTCTCAAAAGCAGCTCAGTCCCTCCCATGCAGTCTAGAATTCAGATCCATCCAAAAGTAAAAACAATTCCTTACATATCCCTGAGACCAATTTAGAGAGGATATCGAAAGTCAAGGGTGAATCCAATCAACTCCGCATGCAGTGACATGATTAAAAAAAACTGTATTATTGTGAAAAAAGCTAGATGTCCCTCAAAGGTATGTCCCTACTCTCCTATCTCGAAACATCAATACTTCTCATAGGCACACACTGATATGGTAGTGCTATTCACATTGGTATTCAATTATAATCCCCTCATATAAGCCATTATTTTATACATTCTGGGTCATGTCATTGTCAAATACAACTGGCATACAAGTAGAGTTGGTTGGCAAATTCTAGATTTTACTCCTTTAATTTTGTGGTTAGTAGAGAACAGTAGTGGTGTTAGTGCACAGATGTGTGTTCCTGTTTTTTTTTTAAACTTTATTATCGGCACCTATAGCATCCCACCGTCCCACTGCCTCCAACATGAAGATGCGATGGTGGAGCTCCAAGCCCTCACCTACAATCTACAACAGCAGAGCCACAGGTGGGTGGATTGTTTCCAAAACAGGATATAACAAAACAAAATGAAAAGTAAAACCTGTTGCAGTTTTACATTAACATTAGGCAGTTTGAACTAAGTCCATTCTCCTTTTGCAGGTTGTTCTACAGGTGCATTGAGGGTAAAAAGGCAGGCCATAAGTGGTGTGGGAATGTGCCTTGGACTGCAGTAAGATATACATACAGCTTTATTTGTATACTTTAAACACCTTTCTTCAATCATAAATCTTAACACACTTATGTTCAGAAACGTATGTTGAATTGATTTCATGATTTCCAAAGAGACCACATATGTCAGATATAACTGAAGATGGGGAAAATGTAATTTAGGGGCTTAAATCATTGCTTATACAATCCTTAAATCAAAGTCTGCAACCCATTTTTAAAAAAAAACTTTAAAAAAACACTTTTTGTCTTCCATCATTGCAGCCAGAGAAAGAAAAGAGAAACCCTCTATCTTACACCCAGCCCTCTTGTCTGCCGCCCGTCCAAAACCCCTTTAAAGCCTCCGGCAAGACGGACAAGGATTCTGAGTGGAGAAGGATGCAACAGCGTGGAGCTGGTGAGAAAAGAAGAGAGGAGAAAGACCGCAAGCCAAGTCACCAGACTGAGGGAAGAGATGGCTTTCAGAAAGAAAATGTGGAGGTGGCTGGAGAAAAGGTGAATCCAGAAGACTCTTACCAAGGTAAACCACTTCCACCAGGGATGAAGATCAAGAAGAGACTATCCGATGAGGAGAGAAACAGTTTGAAAGCAAACGATGTGGAAAATAATAAAGATAAGGTGCAAGAAAAGACTAAAGAGCACCAGCCCAAGCAAGGAGAAACAGTTTCTACCTCCAATGTTAAGGGTGTTCACCCCCACAAGGTAAATACAACTTTACAAGATCCTCTTCAGGAGTCACCCCAGCATCCGAACAATGGTGAAACCTCTCTGGTGGAACAAACCAAGCCTACTGTGAAAGAGAGCGTTTCTAAATCTATATCTGGTAATATCATCCCAGTGTCCAGTGACTCTGACAACACCAGGAACACCAAACCAACCAAACCAACACAACCAGAGGATGAAGAGGATGATGATGATGTAGTGGTGGTGTCCGTGAAACCTGCGACTCAGAAACCTCCTCCTGTTGCTGCGGTTCAAAAGACCCTGACCACCTTCTCTGGGTTCCAGCCTAAAGGTCAACAGGAGGATCCCAAAGGGATGCACACCCTGCTCACTGCTCAACTCCAACAGAAAAAGGTAAGTAAATGACTAAATGTAAAATACAACATTTGTGGTAATTTATGGCAATTGTTTGTTTGATAAGTGCTGGATAAATTAATGTTATACTTAATTAGTATGATTGAAGGAACAGTATATCTGACTCTGTAGACAGGGAGACGGACCTTATTCTTTGGGTTTTAAACAAATGAATTACAGATGTTGTCCTCAGGTTGCATTTCCTGTCTGTCCTCTTGACTTATTATCTTCCTCCTCAGGCGACTCTCTCTGTGGTGAATCTGGCGGCTCTGCCAGACAAAGGGGAGAGGTTGAGGACTCAGGTGAAAGAGCTGGAGGACGCTCTGGAGTCCTTGAAGCTCTGTGCTGCTGCTCAGCCTGGTAACTCACTCCCTGTACAGTAGGAATAATATAAATATATATATATATATATATAATGTTATAAACACACCTCTTCATTTTATTGCTGTTGTAAGAAACAAAAAGTTTTTTAATGATAAATATGGTTCATAGTTTCTGACCACTGCAAATGAAATGTATTTTTTTCAGGTTCCGATGGTGGACATAAAAGTGGTGATGCTCTTCCAAGTAGCAGCCAGGTAAACCCTTTCGCCCGGCAGGGAGGCACCATCCTGCTCCCAGCACCGGGCCTATCCCATCACCAGGCCTCCGGCAACTCCCTGGAGCTCCAGCTGAGCCAGGGTCACGCCCAGATGCATGGAGGTAGTTTGAACATGAACTAGAAAAGTATTTCTGTGGCTGTTTTAGGAATTCAGTTAGACCATATCAGTTTTATTCAACACATGAACCTTGCGTATTCTGAAAATCTGGCTCTTTTTCTTTAGATTTATTTCCTCCTCTACTGCATTAGTTGTATCTTTTGTGTGAACACCCTCACTCATAGTCATCTTTGTTTCTAGGGGTGACACAGTCCTTTTACGGCGGCAGGATGACTAACAACCGTCTACTGGCGGTAAAAGATGCCACCTGCCAGGCCATCGACCATCTCCACAAATCCCTGGAGTCCTGCCCCAACGCTGAGGCCGAGGTCCCTGACCCCAAGGGCATCAAGGTTACACACTCTTACTATCTGACACCAAAAACTTCAGAGAAAGATGTATTTATTTCTGCTGTTTGAGGATATAATTTATATTTGAACCACATCTTAGTTTCTCTAATAGTTTTAGAAAGAAATTCTTATGAAATATTGCTGAGATTTGCCTTTGCAGTTGGCTATAATAGCGGAACCTCCATGCCCTCTTCCGATTGGTCGTTTATATTGTTTTGCTGTGATTGGTTGTTCAGGTGACTCTCCTGGCCCATCAGAGGAGAGCTTTGGCCTGGCTGCTCTGGAGGGAGACTCAAAATCCCTGTGGAGGAATTCTGGGTATGGGAATTATTTTCTATATTATCTATTATATAATTAAAGTTGAGTGATTTTTACAGTAAGTCAGACATGTAATTTAACCGAATTTGACAAACTATGAACAAAATATGTGTTTTTATCAGGCCTCAAATTGTAATTGTGTCTTCATTATTTGCTCTTTTTGCTCTTTCTGGATTCAGCGGATGACATGGGTCTGGGGAAAACCCTAACAATGATTGCTCTCATACTGGCCAAGAACATCGAAGCAAAAGGGGAGGTTAAAAAGAAGGAAGAGGAGAAGGCTGCGGGCTGGATCTCCAAAACTGGTGATTAAATATCGTCACAGTCTTTGCTTTCTAATGATAGAACAGAGCGCAATACCCTTTGTACAGTTCATATTTAAATAAGATAATACTTCTCTGTGTTCTGGAGGGGAAATGTTATTATTCAGAGTATGCAAGTTTTGATCAGTCCGTTTGATGACCACGCAGACTCCAGCCTCGTGGCCTCTAAAGGCACTCTGATCATCTGTCCCGCCTCCCTGATCCATCACTGGAAGATGGAGATTGAAAGACATGTGAAGGCAGGCAAGCTGACGGTGTACCTGTACCACGGGCCCAACCGCGAGAGAAGTGCCAAAGTGTGAGGGAACCACACACACATTCACACTTACACACAACACTGTCTTTACTACCCTATTTTGTAATAAACTTGATACCCAGGCTTGAGGCAAACAAAACGATTTAATATGTAAAAGGCTTCAACACTTAAACAGAAATGTCCTTCCAGTTTAAAGTGTTGGTAAAGCAGACACAGGGTCAAACTGAATGAAGTGTTCTCTGTACTCCATCAGGCTGGCAGGTTATGATGTGGTGGTGACCACTTACAGTTTGGTCTCTAAGGAGGCGCCTGTCCAGAAGGAGGACGCTGAGAAACCCAGCAAAGATGCTGATCATGTGGTAAGGAATACTAGTGTGTGTGTATATGTGAAAGCAGCACTTCTGTTTTCATTTATCAGCTTTAGAGTTTAACATTCAGCCTGTCCGGTGTGAATAAGACACAGTTACACTAAAGACGCTGGCAGACGCTTCATTACTCGTGTGGTTTTCCTCAGCCGTCAAACTCAGGTCCTCTCATGCGAGTGACCTGGGCCCGGCTGGTTCTGGACGAAGGCCACAACATCAAAAACCCAAATGTGCAGACCTCCGTGGCTGTTTGTAAGCTGAGAGCCCGTGCACGCTGGGCCGTCACCGGGACACCCATCCAGAACAACCTGCTGGACATGTACTCGCTGCTCAAGTAAGAACACGTTTGAAATCTTACCGGCAGAAATGCTTCCTCTGTTTTGCAATGGGAGGCACTATTACCAGTAAGACAAGTGTGTTTAATAATAGTGTTATTAAGCCTTTTAAAGTGTGTTGAACTAATACATAAAGTCTGTGATTTCTGTATAATAAATGTCAGATTTTGTTCATGTAAGGTGCTCTGTACATCAAAGTAAATTGGCAAACGTTAAACCTAGAATACAATTGAATACAAACAGCTATCCAAGTAGATTAAACCTCTAGCAATGAAGCAAATTCGCAAGTCTTAAACTGATCATTTGATTTTCTGAATTGAGAAATGTCCACGAGGTGGCGCTATAGAGTTAACTTTACAGACCGAAATCTATTCAATACTATTTGATATATGAGAGAAACATACACTCCTCTGAAATCATCAGCTCGACCGTGTGAACAAAATGATCAGTTGGATATAGAAAAGACTCAACCTTAAAAATGTGTGTTTATTAACCAGCCAACATCCTCTCTGTAAAATCCTGCTTTTATTCTGAAAATGATTTAGACCTTGCAGTTTATTTATTTTAATGAAGTTGTTTTTATTCAACTACTCTGTCTGTCCTCCAGGTTTCTGCGCTGTGCTCCATTTGACGAGTACAAACTGTGGAAGGCTCAGGTAGATAACGGCTCCAAAAGAGGCAGAGAGAGACTCAACATCCTGACCAGGACTCTGCTGCTGCGAAGAACCAAAACCGAGCGGGACTCCTCGGGAAACCCTCTGGTAGGAACAGACAAACCTTCGTCTTTGGCAAACAGATGGGACTCCCTGCAGGCTACAGCTAAGGTGTTCTGACTTTTGATTCTGGCTGAAGTGACCTGTTGAATGTTTCAGGTGTCTCTTCCTGATCGTACCTGCGAGGTGCACCAACTCAAACTGTCAAAGGATGAACAGGCTGTGTACGATGTGGTCTTTGCCCAATCCAGGTAAAACAACAAAGGATTGATTCAAAAACAGATCCCATCCCTGGTTAGATGGATTAATAGAATGGTGATTTGCTCTTTTCCTCCAGATCTACTCTGCAGAACTACCTGAAGAGACATGAAGATAAGGACGTGGGAAAGGGAAATGCTTCCAGTTCCAATCCCTTCGACAAAGGTGAGATAATTGTTGTACAGATAACTCCTAAACAAAGCTTTTAGAAATACTTTGTTTTCTAAAAAAAGAACCATGCCTGACGAACCCACCGGCATGCTGTGGTTTAAGGTAAGTGTTACAAAGTGTTACCTTTTTACTAACCGTGGTGTGTGTGTGTGTGTGTGTGTGTGTGTGTGTGTTTTTTCTCCCCAGTGGCCCAGGAGTTCGGTATGTCGGACTCGGCTGCCTCCAGTTCCCAGCAGCCTCAGCAGCCTCAGCAGGCGTCCAGCACCGTCCACATCCTGTCCCTGCTGCTGCGCCTCAGGCAGTGCTGCTGTCACCTGTCACTTCTTAAGAAGGTACACACACACACACACACACACACACACACACGCTTTAACTCAGTTTTCTCTTCAATCTAAAAGCCTACCCACAAACAACTGCTTACCACAAACAGTCCCTGACCTCCTCGTCTCTCTCTCTCTGCTCAGACTCTTGACACGTCGGAGCTGCAGGGAGACGGGATCGTCTTGTCTCTTGAGGAGCAGCTCAACGCTCTGTCCCTCTCCTCCATCCCCTCCCCATCAGACCCTCAACACACTGACACTGTGGCCCTGAATGGCACTCGCTTCCCCTCAAAGCTGTTTGAAGACACCAGTGAGAGCACCAAGGTGGGCGTCCTTTGTGCACGGCATCCTAACTCGGCAATTAACCCAGCGAAAGGGAGAATGTGTCTGATATCTGCTGGATGGTTATTGTTTTATTCGCAGAAGGTTCGGCCCTTCTGTAGCCACTACATTATTTTCAAAAGTCGAGATAAATAATGAGAAGTCATTGCTTGACAGCAGATGAAGCCACATAGCTGTAAATGCTACATGTAGAAAGTGAATGCATATTGGACCACTTCCTGTCAGTGGTGTTATTTCATTAAGATTTTATCAACAAATGAACCAATTAATTTTTCCAGATTGCTGCTATTGTTTCGGAACTGAATGCAATCAGAGAGAAGAGCGATGATCAGAAAAGGTAAGAATTCAATTTCAGAATGACCTCTTTTGTTTTTCTGAATACTTTTTTATTCTTATTTTATTGCAACAACTCTAAGAGAACCATTACATTTTACCGTCATGTGAAATCTACTTGTTGTTCCTCTCCTCTGGTAATGTGTAGCGTCATCGTGTCCCAGTGGACCAGCATGCTGAAAATCGTAGCCGTTCACTTGCGTCAGATGGGCCTCAGGTACGCTGTCATCGACGGGACGGTCAACCCCAAACGCCGAATGGACCTGGTGGAAGAATTCAACACTAACCCAGACGGACCGCAGGTACATCTCCATCAAAACTGTAGACTTGCATGTTTATGAAGTCAAATGTAAATACCTAGTTGAAGAACGTCCCTAAAGTTCTGCTTTGATCAAGCTGGACTTGAACAATTAACATATTGAGATTAAATGCAAAAAATATTAAAAATCCAAATATTTCTTTTTCTCTGCAAAAGGTGATGCTAGTGTCTCTTTGTGCTGGAGGGGTCGGACTTAATCTTGTTGGTGGAAATCACCTCTTTCTCATTGACATGCACTGGTGAGACACACACAAAACCTAAAGACACTCTTCTGTAGTGACTTTGTCCTCACAAACGGATCAATGTGTAATGTTTCTAATGAAGTGAGTTTTTTTGTTGACACGTTCAGGTTAAGAAAGGTTGATATTCTAACCTCTGAATACTTTTTTAACTCGGACAGGAACCCAGCCCTGGAGGATCAGGCCTGTGACCGGATCTACAGAGTTGGACAAAGGAAAGATGTCACAATCCACAGGTAACAAATGATCATGAATTCAGTATCTCTGTGGGTGCTCATCATTTCCATTGCAAGAGGCAGTATCTAATTGAACAGAATACAAAACACCAGTACAGTTTAATAGCAGTTTATTATTATAAAATACTCTTATTAAATGAATGCATCTAAATGATTCATATGTAATAATATATTTAACATTGGAAGTATTAAAATGGCAAAATAAAAATATACCATCTTTGCAAAAGGCATGGAAACTACAGGAACCTTGCTTTATGTTATTGGGCAATGCAGAAAGATCAAATGTTTTGTAAATAGGTATTTCAGCACAAATCTTACTTCATCTAAGGCATTATCTTTCTGGCTTATTTCCAGAGAACATAAGTATAGTGAAAGTGAATGAGCTTTTAAAAGCCTTAGCTTGCTTTACTCCCAAAAAAGTCATTGTAATACTCAATGGATAGGGGGGCTGTTATCAGACCCATAAATCCTTTATTCTCGATGTACATTGTTACAGCGAAGTATAAGTAGCGGCATCATTAAACCTAATAATAGAGATAATAATTTGCATATTAGAGGCTTAAAATGATTGTGTAAATGCAGCATTTGTATGATATGTTTTATCTTATACATTATGAGTGTAAAAGGTTGCATTTTATGGTTTTACATTTACAATAATATTGTGGAGGTAAGAATAAATGTTGCCTAAAGCGGAGATCAAGTTTAAATTGTTTGTCATATAGGCAGCAACCCACAGATTGATTCATTTTGACCAAAATCATCTCTAAATTGGACCCAAATTGAATCTTCCTCATTGGTAGTTGTCTGTTTGTCATAAGTATGTAATAGTTTGGTATATGTATGTATGTGTATGTATATATATATGTGTGTGTGTGTGTGTGTGTGTAATCAAATAGTGCTGTGTCTCCAGGTTTGTGTGTGACGGCACAGTAGAGGATAAGATCTCCACGCTGCAGGGGAAGAAGAAGGAGCTGGCCCAGAACGTGCTCTCAGGAAAGGGAAGCACCTTCACCAAACTCTCCCTGGCTGACCTCAGGATCATCTTTGGTGTCTGAGAGGGGAGAGTACTGTGGGGGAAATGTCACACTTTATCACCTTCGGGTAAAATGCTTTCCAAAGATCTATCTGCATCTCAAGTGCTTTACAAAATGTTATTGGACTTACTGTGCCTCAACATTTTATTTGGAGGTTTCCGTTACGTTACAAAAAATATCTGATGCTGCTTTTGCCTCGATTTGTTGCTCGAGGTCAAATCTGTTTCTTAAATGATGCTCAGTTATTTTATTCATTTATTGAGAGGCACATGTACGTAGCTGTATAGAAGAGGAAATGTGAAAATCCTAATTAAAGAAGCCATTTCCACCGACAGTCACACCTTCCGATTCAAGCATGTCTTAACATATTTTAAGATTAGTCAACAAAGTGAAGTTCACGAAGACAACAGTTGCATTCAGATAGAATTCAAAGTTCTCTGCTTCACATAGTACTTAATATTCGCTGATTATGTATTATGCTGCTCCTGAATACACTACTACATCTGTATTTACTGGCTGCAGAGGTGTGGTATTGTCCAGTATGATGCTTTAAATCACGTCTTTATGTTATAATAAGTGTTGCAAATAATTTGGTAATATTCAAAATTGGTGTGTGTATGTTTTCCTATCTTTTATTATTTTAAACCACAGGCTGACTCATCATTGGAGTGTGGCAAATATTTACTTTTATTTGTGTCTCTCTGTATTTCTTTTCCTTTTCTAAACCGTTCACAGGCGATTATTTTATATTTTTTGTTTTGTTTAATTGATGATTTTCATAAACCAGTTGATTTGAATAATGGAAGTTAATGTGACTGCTTATTGTCATTTCAATAGTAACTTAATTTGGATTGATCATTTGAATTGTTTATAAATTAGGTCAAGATGTACGGCAAGTCGTTTTAAAACAATAAACCTGAATTGGCACTTTACAATGCTGCCAAGATAGATGTTGCTTGTTCTTCACTTTTTAACAGATGGTATATAATATATAGATTTTTACATGTGCTATACCTGATGTGTGAATATGAAGTTGGTGTTTGTTTATAATTGATTTTGGAGCCTGGAAATATACGGTGCTCTGTGGATATAATGCAGTATATTCAGAAGACCTTCTGACCACAAGCAGTTGGATTGAGTTTCACTTAGCTAAATTACCATTAATCTGCTATTTTGAGTTAGTTGTGTGTTATAATAAAATGGTATATAGGAGATGTTAATGTATATGCTTTTATAAACATGTACAGATTGCATCAGGTGCTTCCCTTGATGTTTTAAAACCTGTCCCTCTGTGGAGTCCACCATGTTTTCATTGTTTATGCTGTTAAAATCCACAGGGAAGCTTAATGTCCATGCTGCCTTTACGAAACCTCGGGATTTTTCTCCCCCAACGTGTTAAATACCGACAGTATTGCGGCGGTAGTAGAATCCACAGTTCAGAAAAATATATTCTACTTTTAAAACTGGCAGTCTTTTAAATCAGGCAGTTCAAATGTGTCCTTAATGGGAACCTGTTAACCATGTTAGACAAAGGTGGTTAAAACAATCCGACTGAGTTAAATGATTGCTATCGCGTTTTTGTCTGTTATTTTAATGTGTTTAATGGTTGAATGATTACTGCTGTGTATCGCAAATCACATACTGTTATCACGCTCTGAAGTTCGGACAAAAACTTTTAAAATTGAAATGGTAAAAGTGAGGTCTGGGATTCCCGAGGTTTTGAGCAGCATTTGAATGCATCGTTGCGTGATAAGAACGGGCGGGGCTGCAGCACAGGTACAATTTGCCTCCTGAACACAGCCAAAGCGGCCTTTTTCACCAGTGCTGGACAAAAAAAAATCGCACAATTTGAAGTAAATCCGCAGCCATGGCGGCGGAGGCTGACAAGGTAGAGCCTGCGGACAGCGAGCAAGAAGACGAAGTGGAGGATCAGTACGAAGTGGAGCGTATCATCGACATGCGGGTGGAAGAGGTAAAGCTAGCTAAGCTAACTAGCTAACAACATGGTTGCATTGCTTTTTTCTCCACTCTTGCTGTGCATAGCTCACCTACAACCACATGCAGACACATATCGTTACATTAACACCTATCTGCAGTATATTTCACGTTTATTTTGATGCATTAAATGACTCTATCGTGCACATTTAGCATCGGGCTTTTTAGCACAACTTCTCCCATGATGTCCGCTCTCCTCTCCTCCAAGGACGGCCGCCCTGCAAGCTTGCAGTTATTTTTTAATATCTTGCACACATGCATAGCTAAGTAAAAACAATTCCCCAGGATAGTGCTGGTTGTATTGTGCATTAACCATATTGCATAGGGAGTTTTCACAGCGGTGAGCACTGTCAATCAGCCTAATTCATGTTGTGTATTTACCAACGGCTGCTGACGTTACGCCGTTATTGGCATGACAACAGATCACTACCATGTGTTTTTAACAGAAAGGCATCAATGCATAACAATGAACAACACACAAAGTAACTAAGTAGATATACCAAAGTAATATACATAAGTAAAATGTTGAGGTTCTTAGGTGACTATTACCATGTTATGCTGCTTTGTACTTCGAGTGCACAATATTTAGAGGTAAATACTGTACTTTTATTACATTTGTTTAACACCTTTAGTTACTTTAGAGATTAGGATTAATGATGGTAAATATAATCAGCCCTTAAATAAGACTTTAGTCCACCTGGAGTAAATCCAGCAGCTACCCTGCAGTATACAAAGCCATTAGAACTAGCTGCACCTTTACCAGCTCTGAGAACACTTTAATGATCAATCATTATAAAACATATCAGAGATATTATTCTGAAAAGGACCAATCAAACAATGACTACTTTTAGTTTTGGTACTTTTAAGTATATTTTGACTGTAACAAGAGTATTCCTACACTCAGGTACTTCTACTTTTACTACAGTACAAAATCTGAGTGCTTTTACCGCCTCTGACTACACATGATCATTTTATCACACTTGGACTGTTAGTCACGTTATTAGTGCAACGGAAGATCATAGCATAGATTGTGCAGGAAAGGTAAATGAACCCTAGATGAGTGATAGTGAAACCTCCCAAATCTAATTTAAATGATAGATAATTATTATCCCAACATTAGAACATCGTTATAAATAAAAAACAAGTTACTTTTAATAATAATAGAGTAACACACATTAACCATGGCACAGGTGGTGTTTTTTTCTGATAGTTCCTTTTTTTAGAACTGCTTCCCGAAAGAAACAGAACTCAATTAAATGACTTTAAAACACTTTTTTGTGCAGTTTATTTTTACATTTTGAATGAAGTTTACAAAGCTGCTTGTCTTTTTATTATTTTGTGTTTGCTTTTATGATGAGTATCAGGACGAGGCAACATGTTGATTTGGTAGCAACTCAGCAGGAAGGAAGCGTTTTATCTAACTGGACATTTTAATCAGGTTTCTGTCAAAAGATTAACTGTTAAATTCAGTTTTCACATCTCAACAGCAAGCTATTTTTAAGACTGAAACACATTCACAGTGGCAAAAAAAAATCTCGTGCTGCAGAGCTATCGTCACTGAATAATTAGTCATTATAAACGTTATTTACACAGCATCGCTTCACACACTGACATAACGCATTTCTTGTACAAAGTATAGTTTTGAAATACAAATGACAGCGTTTTATAAACCAGGAGAAACCAATTCTGGCCAAATAGTTGGACAAAGTGAGAAGAATCATGCTCTAATTTTAACCACATAAGAAGAACCACAAATTAAAGGCAAATGAAGTCAATAGCAGCTCAAAAAAAGCCACTGTTTCGTAGGGAGACTTGAGGGACTACTAGAAACTGCAAAATGAGGCTCACATGGTCGTGGAGGTAGTGGAGCTAATATGAGCAACAGTGAGTTGTTAACACACTTGGCTTACTGCTAGTGTCCGATTGTTAAAGAGGCTTTTTAGAGCCTCACAGGGTTTCCACCACCTGTGTAGAAAAGCTCAGGAAACCCGAGCAGAGTGAAAACAAACGCAGTAAGGAAGTAAGCCTGGCCTGCTGGCAGCTCTACTGGAAGATGCATCCATTAAAACAGACAGTTTATTACGGCCCAATGTGGTGGATCGGAGTTATGAAGGGCTATAAAGTCCCTGTGTGTGTGAAGAAGGTGCACCAAACCAGAAGTCCTTATCGATGTGTGAAGGGGTAGGCAATGCAAATGCATGTTTAAATAATACTCTTTTTTTAACGCATGTCTTTATTGTCTTTTTTCTTTTCTTATAATACAATACAAAGACACAAAACAAAACACATAAATAGGCACATCATAAGTATAACAAGGAAAGAAAATCCAAATATGCAGATAGTGGTACATCGCTTGTTTGGTAACTAACTGTTACTCATCATGGTTTAAAAAGAAAAGGAAAAAATAATAAAATAAAAGACCTTTTGCAGGCATGTACATACACAGGTAGACAGCAATTATATCCCATTATACAAGTGTTCCTTCATACTGTGATCAGTGAACAAAACAAAACAAGAACAGTAGACTACAAAGCTGTCATGAAATCGTCCCCCTCCAGAAATTCCAGAAATGAGCCCCACATCTTTACAAATGTATTATATTTCCCTTTAATAACATATGTCAGTTTTTCTAAGGCAAGGCATTGCAGTAGCCCCTCAACCCACATTCGCTTGCTTGGTCTGTTAACAGACTTCCACGACTGAACAAGAAGACTGAATATGACCATCTTCTTACTGCTATTACTAAGCGTACAGCTTGCTGGGAAACGTCCAAAAATACAAAGCTTGGAACAGAGTGGAAGTTGTTCCTTAATAAAGATGGACACAATTGTAATAACCTCTTTCCAAAAATCTTGAATGACGGTGCATTCCCAGAGGCAGTGAAACAAACTGCCTTTATGTGTATTGGGGTAAATGCGATGCAATCATTCTGGAGTAAAGTATATTCTCATCAACCATTTGTACTGGAGGATTTTGAACCTTGTATTTATTGTTTGCACCTGGCATTGGAGACGTATATCTTGCCACTCTTCTACAGTGATCCTTTCATTGAGGTCTGAACACCATGCTAATCTTTTATCCTCTGAAGATTCCTTTGCTGCATCTTTGATAATCTGATAAAACGTTGAAATTAATCCAGCTGCTCCATAATGGTTCAGAACTGTCTTTTCCAAAGAATTTAGTGAGGGAGGATTCACAGAGTTCTGTGTCTTTGTTATGAAGCTTCTTACCTGAAGGTACTTGAAAAAATGTTTAGGCTCAATGCTAAACTTTTGGTTGATCTCAGTAAAACTTAAAAGATTATCATTCTCATACAGATCTGAAATCTTACTGATACCTCTGTCTGCCCATAACTTAAAACCAAGGTCACTAGTACCTGGCGGGAAGTTTCTGTTCCCCCAGATAGGTGAGAATTAGGATAGTGGAGCATTTTCCCCAAGATAACTTAACACCTCGTGCCTTACTATCAGTGTATCTCTGACAATGGGGTTCGCGGTGTGCTTTTTCAGTGGCTAAAGTTGCAGAGTAAAGGTAGAGCTGTAAGGGGATTTTAGAAGTTGTGGTTTCCTCCATCCTTATCTAGAACAGCGGTGACTGATGTTCAAACCAATATGAGGCTGCTCTTACTAATATCCCTGTAGGAAAGGGAGTTTTAACCCGCCTCTGTCATACAGTAAGTACAACAGGGTCATGCGTAGTCTTGAGCGTCTACCGTTCCAAATAGAATTACAAAAAAGTTTTCTCATTTTATCAAAGAAATGACCAGGGGGAGCAAGTGGGATGGATTGGAAAAGGTACAGGAAGTTAGGAAGAATATTCATCTTCAGAACATGAGTACGTCCTATCATGGAAAGTGGAAATAATACATTTAAGAGAGTATCTGAAGTCAAGCCTAAGATGTTGATTTAATGCTGGAGGTTCATATCCCCTCTTTCTGTTTTCAGGGGGAAGTTCTCTACAGAGTCCGGTGGAAGAACTACTGCTCGGACGATGACACTTGGGAACCAGAGGCCCACTTGGAGGACTGTCGTGAGGTCCTCTTAGCTTTCAAGAAGACCATGGCTGAGATCAAGGCCAAGAAAGAGTTAGAAGCCAAGAAGCCCCCGGTAAGTCTAAGCGTGAATAGATGTATGGCCATCCTTTTCAGAAAAACACTGGGTTTTATCAGAGACATGATCAGAGTAGACCATTGGACTTGTGGGGTCCTGTGAATCCCCTAGTGTTTTTTAAATTCATGTTGCCTAAGCTAGATGGCAACAAATAATATATAAAGTTTATTGTGCTTTATCTTTCCTTTTCATAGAAACTTCTGCCTTCAAAGAGCGATGTGTTTGACGCAAACTCTGACAGCGACAGTGACAAAGACCCTCCCACAGAGGCACCTCTCAAGAAGAAGAAAAAGACAAAGGCAAAGGAAGAAGAAGAAGAAGAGGAGGAACTACCTTCAAAAGAGAAAAAGAAGAAGAAAGAGAAAAGAAAGGAGCAGTTAAGGCCTATCCCGGCCCCAGAGACGGACAAAGAAGAAGGAGTAGAAGAAGAAGATGAGAAAGCCCCGACTTCACCCTCTCCTGCCAAGGAGAAAAAGCCTGATTTGAAAAAGCATCTGGTTGAGTCAGAAGATGAGGACGATGAACCTGTTCCCTCCAAAAAACACAAGAAGGAAAAGGGCAAAGAGGGAGCAAAACTAAAGAAAGAGAAGGTAGAAGAGGGGAAGAAGAGGAAAGGGAAGAAGGACAGGAAGGTAGAAACCTCTGAAGATGAGGCCGCTGCACCGCTGGAAGAGAACTTGAGTGATGGCCCGTCAGAGTCCCAAGTGGACGATAATGCATCAACAGATATGGTGACAAAGTCGGCAGAAAAAGCCCGCGTGGATGACAAGTCCAAACTGACCAAGGGGAGGTTGGAAGTGAGGCTGCAGGGCATTAAAGACCTCATCCATGACAAAAAGAGCAAAAAGCCCGACGCCGCTCAGAAAGAAATCAGCCTCCTAAAACTGAAGAGCCTCACCTCTAAAGTCAGAGAGGAAACCGCTCTACACTCAGACTCCAGCGATAGCTCCATCTTACATAAGAAAGCCAAGAGCAAAGGACAAGAGAGCACGTCTGCACTCCCCAAAGCCCCCTCCTCCTCCACATCCTCAACGTCCTCCTCTTCCTCGGTCA
Source organism: Eleginops maclovinus (assembly GCF_036324505.1). NCBI lineage: Eukaryota > Metazoa > Chordata > Actinopteri > Perciformes > Eleginopidae > Eleginops > Eleginops maclovinus. The sequence continues at coordinate 4,446,234 of NC_086355.1, forward strand.
CAGCAGCTGTCGGCGTCAAGGTAAAGGAGGAGGAGGTGGTGGTTAAAGAGGAGGTGTTGGGACCGAAGGACTCTACAGGCTCCACTAACCTGTTCGAGAAGTTCCTGTTAAACTGCGAGGCCAAAGACCGGGCCCCCCGCAGGCAGCCGGGGCATCAGGCCCCCCCAGAGAAGACCAGCAGCAAACCCACAAAGGTGAAGTGTAAATCTTTCCCTCTCTCAAAAATGGGTTGCATGTTGGTTTAATTTGAGAAAAGTGTATAAAGAATTTGATCTTACACATTTGTTTTTTGTAAACTCTGGAGACCTCTCTGTGTTGAACTGATAAAGATCTCTGTAAGGTAACATAAGGCCACACACTTTATAACTGAAGGTGGAGAGTTTCACATCATACACGCTTTTAAGCTTTCTGAAAAGTTGTCTTATCGATTTAAAAGTTGCATAAATGATTGCATTGCATTATTTGTTGGCAATGAAATGTTAAATCACTGCTTGCTTCCTGGGCCTTTATCCTTTATGAAGCTTTCTTCAAGTGCCGAAAATATTCATAGTAATAGTAAATCATTTCTAAGTCAGGATACGACTTCATTCATATTTTTTGCAGATTAAGCAATATACTGAACATTTCATTTCCCTTTGCTACCATTCATGTTTGGTGGATCTTGCTACTCCAGTGAGTTTACCTAAAATAAAAAATGACAGGCTGTTAACATTGTATTTTTCCCACTTCTAGCTATTAGGAAAGATTGAGAAGATCCCCAAAACAACCAAAGAGTCTCCGGGTCCGAAAGCAGAGTCCGAGAAGACGGAGAAAAACAAGCAATCAGAAGGTGTGCATGACACACCGGCACCAAAACTAAACATTGATGTTTTTGTGGGGTTTTTATTATGTATAAATGCCTGTGGAGGCTGTATAACGCCCAAGAAATATGACTACTTCTCTGCTGTCCTTTAGCCTCCAGACCTGGCCAGAGCTTTGGCTTCAGCCTGGACAGCGAGGAGAGGGAAGCAGAGGAGACTCCAGCAAAGCAGAAGCCTGGAGAGGAGTCCCGGGAGAGGAAAGAGAGGTCCGAGGAGGCACAGCGGCCCGGCTGGGAGAGGAAACCTCCCGCAGAGGACAGGAGGAAGAAGAGAGAGGACAGCGAGACCAGACTCTTCATCGCTTGTGAAGACAATCAGGACTCCCAGGACCCACCGGGGGGCGCTGACAAATCTGGTACGCTTCTGATTGGTCACTGAGAATGAAACAAATCTGATGACTTTAACCTTGAAAAACTAAAAATGTTTACTTTAACCGAACCATCACCAATGTTTAGTGACCTATTTTGAAATAATATATACCTTACCCAAATCCAACGAGTGAAAAGTGTATAATTTAATCTCTTTATTTCCCAGAGCCCCCTCGTAAACACAGGCGATTTAAACTTCAAAGAACATGGAAATTGATAAGATTTTATCCTCTTCTGGAAACAACTTCATTTTTTCACCAAAAACTTCATTTTACAAGATAACATTTAACTTGCAAATCAATGACTTGGTCCCTTCCCTGCTACAAACACTCATTGAAGTTCAAAACATGGAAGGAAAGATCTTCAGAGAGGAGGAACTGAGTTGCAGTATGCAAAGTTTCCACCTGCCTACTAATGAAGTATCTCTGTCTGCATTGTGTGCTTTACAGACAAGGGCCAAGCCACTCTGAGTCTAGGAATGGACCTGAACCTGGACTGGATGACACTCGACGACTTCCAGAAACATCTGAACGGAGAGGACGAGATCCTGTCGGGTCCTCCATTATCACCCAGTGAGTATTTCCATTCACATCTCGGACAGTTGGCTAAACACTGGCATTTTAGTCACTGCTGCTGCTATCTAGAAGCATTCAAGGAGTTGTAAACATTTCAGGAACAAAGTTATTGAAGGCAAACTATAAACATAACAGGCCAGCATTAACAACGTCTACAAAAAAGTAATGCTTCCATGCCTGCTAATAACAAGTAAAAGTTAGGTAACGTAAAAAATATGCAAACAGTCTCTCTTTTTTTTAACGGATGATAATATTAGTTGTTTCTTTTTCCGCAATATATTGTTTCGATGTTTGACTTTGATATCTTCAATGTTAACCTTCTTTCAACTCTGTCTCGTGCCCCGTCAGGTGAATTGCGGGACGCTGTGAAGAGTGGAGATTACATGGCTGTAAAGTTGGCTCTTAATTCCAAAGAGGACTACAATCTGGACCAGGAGGTATGTTCCTTCCCTTCCAGAATGCTTTGTTTTGTTTCAGTTCATTTTATATAACCCAATCTACGATGTAGCTTTTTATTGTGTGGTCTTTATTTTATTATAGCTTCTTGGTTCTTCAATTCAAAGAAAAATGCACATTTAAAAAAAATGTTACAGCTACAGTAGCACCTTGGTGGCCCCCAGTGTGTGTATGTATGGAAGTGTGTGTGAGGTCGGGATGAAAAAAACGCATAAAAAGTCTAAGACTTGCTCGGCCGTGTCATCTTCGTACAAAATGTTGAACTTACGTCGAGTTAAATGACATTACATTTTGCTCAAAGGGAATCAAATGTGTTGCACACGAACAAAGGTTGCACATGAATTGCTTTTGTTCCGTGTGCAATGTCCTCACGTGAGACCATTTTTAGACCATTGATAACAAAACCTTGACCTTTATGACTAGAGTTGGGTAGATTTTTGAAACCTTAACAATTTACTGCCAAGCCGATTCTGTTGGCAACATGGAGGTGAAATTTAAGTAGTGGTGGGAGGGGGTCAGATGATCACATAGTGTTTGTTTACTAGAACATATTTTTTGAGGTGACATATCGCTACGTTATACTCGAAGACGAAAAATAAAGCACTGGATCGTTGCGTCTTTGCGGGCAGCCATCTTGGATCATCACGTCAAAAGTTGTGCTTCAAGACATTTTTCATCATGTGTTTGTGATTTGACTGCATTTTAAGAACTATGGAAACTCTTTGGAATATTTAAAGACCCTCAAATAATTGTACGTCACACATCAAATTTAAATTCTTTACTGTGAACATTCTTGATTAGAGCTACATGCTGAATCAGAGATGACTTCATACCGTTACAACCAATGGATGTAAACAATGAACCCAAACAGAAAACGGTACTCCAAGGCTTCTCTCTCCTCAAGATCTCAATCCTCAGACTTAACGTTCTTACTAATAATTGAGCCCATCAAGATGTTCTTCACAACTCCAAATCACCTTCACTTCTGCTACAAACCCAGGTAAGAGTGTGTCATTAAATAAATACATGTTTTATCAAATCAAACGTATCACATATGTCTAGGGATATTGCAATAGTATGAATATTCTTTTATGTAACCATTTGATTACGATACCTTTTTGTTAAGCATGGACAGCTGTGTGGTAATCAGTAAAAGTCTAATTATAAATCTAATGTTTTGATAGCTTTCAACGTGAACTGTATTGTCGTGGTACAAGCAGAACATGTTAAGAGCTAACAAGAATCTGCACTACAGTAAATTGCTCTAATTGCTCGTTGTGTTAGCAGCTAGTGTATTGTGCCTTAATAACTTGGACATGTTATTCATTCAACATTGTTTATTCATGATGTGTGCACATTAGAGACTGTCTTGTCATCTTTCCTTGCAGTGAACACGACAATGGAAGAAGACACTGAAAACATGAAGTATTGGGACAAGATGATCTCTATGAAGCAGGTACAGACTGTATATGCTCTCAGATGTATCATAATCATTATCATGTGCAGCCAGCGTGCAGCAGATACTATCATTTATTCAACATCTTTTTAATTTTCCCATCTTAAAAATGGCTGAACACCAGTAAAGTGTTTTGCGTCTGTACCTAGTCATCCGTTTTACATATTTTACTGGAGAAACACCGCTATGCTAAGCCTGAAAAACTGTTCATAACATAAAAAATGACCTTTTCTTTAAATGCAAGACGTCAATGTAGGTCTAGCGTCAGTGCATATTCTGTTCACTTCATGTAGCATTTCATCCAACACGCCATGACTACATATACTTGGTTAGATATTCACAATATCAAAATGCTGCTTGATCCAATAAAGCCATTAACTGTTCTCGAATGGGTCACATGTGGTTTTTGTACTGGAGACTTGAGAGGTGTTAAAGGTCTTTTGATACCGATGTACGGCTATAAATTGGTGTGTGGCCATCGCATTGACATCTGTTTGAATGAGCCTGGATCTCGCTGGGGCATAGCCAAGGTGCAAAGAATGTTTAGAAGACCAAAAACGAGTTGCCTGACTTACAATCACTTAACAACCCAAATTAAAATGTAGCTTTATTTTGTTTACCCCACATTCAACGGGTCTGTGCTTTAGGTTCACTCAGTAAATTATACATGGAATCTGGTTTGGCAATGAGTCTTACATATACTTGTTCTCTTGCAGGCTTGTACTATTGGTGAGGCGAGGTCATTTGAAGGAGAGAGGAGCTTGATTGAAGAGAGAAGTTCGAGTGATGCTCTTAGGTTGACTTCTGACCTTGACAGTGCACGAAATTACGAGGGTACTCAAAGAGTAAAAGAGAATTTCCCACAAGGTATGGAGGTAGATAAAATGCCAAGCTGCCCTGCCAGTATAAACTCTGAGCAACTGATATTGAGGCAGAATGAACTGATCCCAAATGGTGGAAAGGATATAACGGAATCAAATTGTGCTGCTTCTGATTCAGCTGCCAAGCAAGAAAGTCAAGGAAAGGAAGACCAGAAGCAAGCACAGGAAGACGAGATGTCAGAGGATGCAAATGGTTGTTTATCAAGTGAAATGAGTTTGAACTTTGTTCATCCAGATGACACAAATACAGAAGGGCTGCTTACAAGAAACGATGACAATACAGAACAAAATGGCATTGCCCCTGAGGACTCAAATCGCTCGATTGATGAGGCAGAGCATGCAGAGGCAGGTCAATCAGACGGTAAAGATACCGTTCAGTCAAGCACAAAGGAGATTCGTAAACGACCATGGAGTCGCAGAAGATATGTGGAGAGGAAACAACCAGCTCGATCCAGTAAGAAAGTCATTCAACTGAAACCTGCAAAAGCGGATAATGAAAAAAAGGAGTCGGGTAAAAAGCACTTCTGTTTATATTGCAAAATCGCTTATACCCAGCTTGCAAAGCACTTGGAAAGAAGACATGCAGAGGAAACAGATGTTGCCCATGCAATACACTTTCCCAAAGGCTCCAGAGTTAGACAGAGTTTACTCGACCAAATTCGCAATAAAGGAGATTATGAACATAATTGTCAAGTTCTCAAAAGTGGCGAAGGGGAAATTGTCACCAAGAAACAGGTTAAAAATCCCAGCGTATCAGTACGTGACTTCCTTCCTTGCCAGCACTGCTTTGCTTTTTATCGCAAAACAGATTTATGGAGGCATGAGCGGACATGTAAGGCCAGAAAGGGCGATCAGAAATCTTCTGAAAAAAGCAAGAAGAGCAGAGTCCATAGTGCTGCCTCCCGGCTGCTTCCAATGTCAGAGTTCTTAATTGGTGGCTGCGAGGAAATCATCCACATCATGCATCAAGATGACATCTCAAGGCACGTTAGAAATGACCCCCTTATTTGTAAATATGGAAATGCATTGTCTGCCAAGTATGACCATGACAAGTCTCAGTTTGCTTATATTGCCCAAAAGATGAGGGAACTAGGAAGATTTGTAGTCGCTGTAAATGAGCTTGACGGCAGCGTAAAGTACCTGCATGAAGTATGCATTCCTTCCAGATTTGGATTAGCTATTGAAGGGGCCAAAAAACTCAGTGGCTTTGACCCCAGTTCCAGTAAGTTTAAAACAATTTCCCTCGTCTCAAAGATTCGCTACTCCTTGAAACGTGCTGCAGAAATAGCTTTTGGGGAAAGCCGCATGACAGAGGACAGTGAAACAGAAAGTGAAGTAAAAAAGTTTATACAACTTCTCGATACAAAGTGGAGTGAATGTTTTTCTCGCAAGGCTCTCGCGTTATCCCAAAAGCAAGATGTTAAGAAAGTGGAAGTGGACAAATCAACTGTGACAGAAGATTTGATGAAACTCCACACGTTTATCACGGGGGAAGAAGAAGAAGCAAGGAAGGAGCTGAAGGAAAGTCCTAATTTGTCAAATTGGAAAAAGCTCAGCGAGGCCACCCTTGCAGATGTGTGTTTGTTCAACAGAAGTAGGGTAGGAAATATTGGTAGATTGCTCTTGCAAAATTACAATAAGAAGAGTAGGGGAACATTCATGCCCTCTGCAGATCAAATTAGAAAAAGCACTAAACTGGAGCTGGACCTTGGTAGCAGTTTCACCAGATTAGAACTAGAGGGTCAGTTCGGGAGGAACATGCTGGTTCTGCTCACGGAGAGAATGGTTTTATCAATCGATTTGCTCATTGAAAATAGAGAACAAGCAGGTGTGTCAAAAACAAACCCATACCTGTTTGCGCGGACTGAAGGTCCATCCTTCATCAGAGCATTGGATTGTTTCCGGAGGTCCGCAATGGAATGTGGAGTAAAAAACCCTGAAGCACTTCTGTGCTCATCGTTAAGAGAGCAAATTGCCATTTGCTGGCAGCTCATGAGCCTGAGTGAACACGAAGTGGACCAAGTGTCCAAGATGTTGGGAAGCAGTAGCCAGGAGTGTTACAGTCCCTCCAAAAATGCATCACAGCTGGAGGAATTGAGCCAACAACTACTCAAAGTGGATCAAACGATTCCGTCAACTCCACCCAGCACTGCAAGAGATGGTCAGTACCTTTTGCTATTTAGGATTGTGTTGCATTCATGTGTTCTTTGGTTTGAAGTTCCAGTCTGTATTTACCCTACTTATCACACTCTCTTAATCAGTAGATTGACTTGTGATCACTTCCAGAACTTGACAGTTAATTTGTGATGTTATTTGAAAGAGAAATTGACAATCTTTACTTTACTTAGCTTGGACGCAATGAGCTGCCTTTTTGTTGTAGTAAGCCTTCTGCCTTCACCTGTCCTTGGCCTTTGCATTACTTATCTAACAAAACAGGGTAGAAGAATATTGGCTAAAAGCTAGTCCGTTTGAAGTCCTTAATGTTAGTTAAGTAGTTGAGGCCATAATTTGTTCAAATAGGTTTTGCAGATTGCCTAGGTAAACATTAAGCCACTACAGAGGGCCCATCTTGTCAGAAGCTTTTCTGGTCTGAGTTTAAATGATTTCAACCAAGGCGCTCCTGCTAAAAATAGCGCATAAAAAACGAGACACCCCAGGCTCTGACAAATACTCCAGAACAACTAACTTGAATCTGACGAACATAAAAACAGCAGCTCATTAAACAAAATCTCCCTTTTTCTAAGATCAGGAATGAACTGTCAAGCTCTAGAGTTTACATACATTTATCTCTTCAAATTTGAGAGGCTAATGCATTCTTTATTTCCCTTGTGTAACCATGATACACTCTTTATCTTTTCAGGAACTGTAGAGAAGCCCACTTTAAAGAGAAGACCCTGGAGTGAGTGGGAGCAGGCCGCAGTGAAGCGTTACTTGTGTGAATTTATCACAGAGTTGAAGGTTCCAGGCAAAAAAGAGTGCAATGCTTGCATAGCTGCTGAACCAGATCTTTCTGGGAGGTCTTGGACCGACGTCAAAAACTACGTACATAACACACTGCAGACAATACGGAGGAGAATTAACCACCATAAATCTGACGGGAATATAAATGAGAGTCCACAGAGGTCGAAAGGTGGAGTCCAAACCACAGAGAAAGATTTGGAAGACTCAAACGTTGTGTGTAATATGACAACAGTGAATCCAGATCACCTGACGGAAAGTACAAGTTGTTGCATGACAATGGAATCAACCAATTTCTCCCAGGAGATGACTTCTACTTATGCTTCCTTGTGCTCTACTAGTGCAAACATGAACCTTACAAGTCAACCGTTGATTTCAACTTTCACACCATTAAACGCTACTGATACACAAGTGGTTCCTACATTTACTCCACACAACACAACAAATGCACTAATGCCTCCTGCATACACATCGGAGAACAACATCATAATGCCATTGTCCCCTTCGTATACACAGAATGCCACAAGTATGTCAGTGTCTTCTGTGTATTCACCACAGGACAATACAGGTTCATCCATGATTCCTCATTTTAGCACCTTTACCGCTGCAAGCACCTCAATGGTTCCTACATTCACGCCGTTGAACACAATTGCACCAATGGCTACTGCGTTCTCACCTATAAATGAGAGAAGTAGGCCTATTGTATCTTCTTTCACACCTTTGAACAATGCGATTACACCTGCGTACCCCACAGAACCACCACCTAGGGCTCCTACAACTGCTCAGGTTGTCCCAACAGTTCATAGAACGGCTGTTCCTGACCGAACACCAGTTGGAAAGGAAAGTGGGTCCACGACAGGAAGACAAGTCAGTCCAGCTGACAAGCCTCAAAAGAGAAACAAGAGGTTGTGGAGCAAGGTGGAACAGGATGCGGTGAGGCGTCAGCTGGGAGACTTCTGTAGACTTGTCAAAGTGCCAGGCAAAAAGGATTGTGATGCATGTTTAGCTGCTGAACCTGCCTTAAACAGCAGAACGTGGAGGGATGTGAAGTATTTTGTACATAACTCAATTCAGTCTTTTAAAAGAAGAGGGCTTGTTGTGGCCTCCAAACCAAGTGAAGAACGGGAACCAGAGACACAGAATAATCCAAACACGGAGTGGGATGGTCCTGTTTATCTGTCCCTGTAAATATTTATAATGGACTTCAGATAAAAGCATTAAATGATCAGTATGATTTTAGAGCTGTGCGAGGGCTATAGCTTTTACCTTAATAATTCAGCAGTGAATTGTTGTAAAATGTTCGTCGTCCGTGAACTTTGGCTTCAGTGGCCATACAGATCGTGATGATTATAGACGGTCCTGCATTTCTTTTAGTCACACTTTTTAAAAAGTTCCTCAAGTATTAAGAATCATGTCCACCGGACCAAGTGTACTGTTGCATGACTATACGCTAAATGGGTCGAACTAAGGACGTTTGTACTGTAGCTTTGGCTTTAGGAAAAGGATGATGGTAATGTTTTAAGATGGTTCGATAGTATATGACACAGTCAGTTATGTAACTCTGTCATGTTGTCCAATCATCACAGGTTTGATCTCTGGAAAGTTCTCTAATTTGTGTTATCATTTCGTAAATGTTAACCTACATTTTTCCAGGATTTGCAACCTGCAGCTAGTCACTGGCTGTGGGATGAAGCCACTGTGGCACCTAAACACGCTTTGACAATTTCAAACAAATGATATGTGAAAAAATTGTGAAAGCAAAAGCTGAATATTTTTGGGACTCATCAGCCACCGTAACCAGGGCATGAGGGTGACCTCAGTGAGACATTTCCAGAGGGATTTGTACTCTTTAAGTCAAAACCTCCTGAAACCCCTATCTTCCTGCCTGTACTGTTTTCAGTAACATTTTTATGGATTTTGATGATCATAAAAGAAATGGAAAACCTACCAGCAAATATTTGCATCCAGTCCCTCCAACATGATAGATGTGGGTAGATTTGCTTTTCATAATTCCCAAATGCCCGCCCCAAGTGTGCTGTATTCTTTCTTCAGCCAGTAGCCTATAATTGTAGATGGCCCCTGATAGCCTGCAGCAGTAATGGCATACCTTCCTTGCTGATGTTAGAGAATAAGGAGCTCCATGTGTTTACCTCTCACCTAACCATGAATCTTGTTTAATGTTTTCTCGTGTTTAAGCTTTTTTGTTTTGTTTTATGTGTGTTAATAAGCTGCTGTGAGCTTTGTTGTTGTATTTTTGTATCACTATAAAGAAACGGTGCAGAACATTTTACTTTATTATATTTTTGTTATACTCTGATTTGAGGTTTATACACTACATCTGTCTAAGTAGTCGTACTTCCTTTTAAGCTTTTACTATCTAGATATTAATATCAAGTAGCCAAAATAAGATTGCCTTAAATAAATATATGACAAGAATAAAAACACTTCATAAATGAGACACTATTTTTAAATCCAAAAGGATAGGTAAAGTTTGAGGGTAACAGACGGACAATGAATGAAACACTTTAATTCCCAATAGATAAAAATGTATGTTCAAGTAAATTAATATTTCACCTTTGACTGAAAGGGAGTTCTTTAATAGCCCACAGAATGCACATTTTATTTTTAAGCTGAACTTAACTTTGTTCCTCTCGTACCATCTTCCAGGTTTAAAGCAGGAAACCGAACACCGGTTCAACCTGAAATCAACATCAGCAATAGCAGATTGCTGATCACAGTCCACAGGTTTAAACATGGTCACTGAAGAGTTTATTCACAGGTTTAAATCTGATGTTGGGTCTGGTCAGTCGGCTGTGTAGACGTCCTTTTTAGGACTTCAGAAAATAACACGTCTTCTGCAGTCGTTAATTAAATGTCTTTGTGATCAGGAAGCTGAAATGATGATTTACACCAGGGGTGTCCAAACTGCGGCCCGCAGGCCATTTTGAATCGGCCCTCTGCAAATTCTAAAAGTATAATGCAATATGACCCACAAATTAACCTTTGCTTGTCTTATTTTGTACTTCTCAAATATATATGTTCAGATATATTAATGAGCCTAATTTTCAAATAAATTCAGTCATTTAAAATTTAAAACATTTTCTAACAAATCTTATTTGATTAAAAAAAAGCCCAATAACTTAATTCTATAACCAGCTTAAAATTTAACCTTCATGTTTACTCTTATTATCAGCAATCTGAGGCTCCTGTTTTAAGGAATGAGCTGCAAACAAAATGAATGAAACCCTAAAGAGAGACGGGATGTAGACTGTTCTTTTCTGAAAGTGTTTTCAAGTACCGCGCATTATTCACCTACATTTGATTTGTTTTGCTAACTTATAACTTAACTTATGAGGCAATGTTCGCCTCTAGAAGGGGCCCAGCTCTCCGTATGTTTTTCTGTATATGGCCCTCGGTGAAAAAAGTTTGGACACCCCTGATTTACACAGAAAGCACCACTGCTGTTTGTCCAAACTGTTTGTGTGGTCCTGACTTCCAACTGTAGTGAATCTGTTTTAGAATAACCATTGTTTACCCATTCATCCCGAAGCCCTGAGCATCAGACAAACAAAGCCCTGACCTGGTCATGTAACCCGTGTTGGCTCAGTCACACCAAGGCTAACAGGTTTTCCTTGTATAGTTTCCGAAAGTCGCGGAAGTGTCTACAGATGTTTAATTTTCAATCAGACACTAGAGTTGCTGTTTGGTGTTGCAAAGCAACGCTTCCCTGTATAGTTATAACTTCCTCTCATTGTATGAGCACACTGTGCGTGCTACTCTTCATCCTGTTGTAATTATGTTGCCTTCTCCTAATGCTTATGATCAAGTACTGTAAGGAACTTATAACTCCAGCTTGTACAATAAAATGCTTCTTGACTTAAAATGTAAAGAGTTTGTTATCAAAAGACTGTATTTGTGTTCAAAAAGTGTAAAGCTGCTATCGTGCTAGTGGTTAGCAGGTATACTGTTTTGCCATTCTCACTATCTTGTTTAGTGTGCTAGTGTTTGCCAGGATTCGTAGGACTCATGTCTTGGTGAGTATGAAAGTTTGTACAAAATGTTGTGCCAATCCATTCAGGAGCTGAAGATACATTTAAAGGAAATGAGTGAATATTTGTACCTGTTTGTGCTGCTAAAGAAAAAACCTTGATCACCTTAGTCATATCAATTTATCCTCAAGGCACTAATTAATTTCGCTGCAATCCTTCAAATAGTCATCAAGAAATTTCAGTAGGAAACCTGAGCACAAAACTAAATAAGATCACACAAGAAAAACGGCCCTGGCTCAAGTTGAATGGTCAGGGTTGTCGCCTCAGGGAGCGAAGATTCTGGATCCGAAACGTGCAGCTGACTGGGGCCTTTGTGTGTTGCATTTTCTCCCCGTCCTGTTCAGGTTCCCTCTGTGTGTACAAGGAGCGCGTGTGTGAATGGTTATTTGTCTGTGTGTCGATCTGTCAAGGGTGTAGCAGGCAGCTTATTTTACAGATGACAAAATAAGAAATATTTTTAAATGATTTTGATTATCTGGAAAAGCAACATCAATGACAAACCGTAACACTTTTCATGCATCAACACATTATATCAAACATGAATTTCCACCAAGGGATTAATGTATAATTAATTTAAAACGGAAATTAGTTTTCTGAATTTTAAAATGCAAATTTCAGCCGTTATGTCGTAAATGTAAAAATGAGCAGTGAGCCTCTGTCCAAAACAACATTTCTAAAATATTTGGGATTTGTTTATCGCTCAAAATCCATCACAGTTAGTTCTGAGATTATGAACATAGGCTCAGGTACCTTTTAGCTCAGTTGAAGTGATTCCCCCTCTTCCCCTGTGAAACATTACGAACTGCAAATTAAAAATCCATAGGTGCTAATTTCCCTCCCACGTCTGTGACACGTAGCTCTATATTTGTCTGTTTGTCCGCAGGATGTCAGCGGTATGTCTCTGAGCATGCTGGCAGCAGCAGGGGGGCAGGATGACATCCTCAGGTTGCTGATAAAGAAGGGGGTGAAGGTGAATGGGCGGCAGAAGAACGGCACCACGGCGCTGATGCACGCTGCGGAAAAGGTAACGGCCTCTTAAGACGAGAATTCCACCATCCAGCTATATTTCATTCAGGACATTTCTTATGCTGCCTCTTTTCTACAGTACATTGACTCAAAGTACACACATGCCAAACTTGCAGCATCATTTCAACACCAAACTATGTTTTTTATTTCATCTTTAAGAACAGTTTTCACAAATTTCAGACACGTTTTAGTGATCGTATCAACATCATACCTCCTCATCACTTTTTGGGTATTTTTTCACACACCTTTATTTCTATCCTCTTGTCAGAATTTTTTGACAACCGTTGCTATCCTGCTGGAGGCGGGCTCCTACGTCAACGCTCAGACACTCAGTGGGGAGACGGCCCTGATGAAGGTAATGCTGCATTTCACACACATACACACACACACACTCAGAACTAAAACAACCCACATTTTCAATGTACTATAGTTCATTTGGAAATGTAAATTATTAAGCATACATAGTCAATTATAAGTAATATGATTACTGTTGATTTTGTTTATCATTTATTATCATTTTGATTCATTACTTAGGCTATTTATTTACCAAGTTTGCAATCAAATTTTAAAAACCAGGTAGCTTGACATGTTTTTAGCAGTCAGACCAATGGGAAACATCATTTACTCTTTTCTGACTGCATCTAAAAACGGTTTAAATGAAAGTAAAGGTGATGAAACATGCAGATTGAAGGCTCCTGTAAGGCATCTTATCCTGAGTGATTGACAGTAGTAGGGTCTGTAAGTGGGACTTTCAGTATATATTTACTCTCCTTCACTCCAGGCTTGCAAAAGAGGGAATGCTGACGTAGTGCGCCTCCTGCTGGAATACGGAGCTGACTGCAACATCATGTCCAAAAACAAGACCGCTGCCATGTACTTCGCCAAGCTCGGCAACAACCTGATGGTGTGCGACCTGATCAAGGACCACATCAGCATGTGAGTCTGCAGCTGGACGGGAGAGACAAACACTAGAATGCTAATAATATTACAAATACTGAGCAATAAGCACCAGGTATAACAGGAGTGCTAAACTTGACTCAGTACAGCCTTGCCAGGGACATTTGGTTTCACAGCAGTTTATAGACTCCCTTAGTTTTGGTGTTTTCATCCTGTATTCTCACTCGGTTTGTTTCTGCGTCTCTCAGGCTCTCCAGTGTAGCAGAGGACGCCATCAGAGCGTTCTTTGAGTCTCGCCTGGTGCTGCTGGAGCCCGTCTTCCCTCTCGCCTGCCACCGGCTCTGTGAGGGCCCCGACTTCTCGCTGGAGTTCAGCTTCAAGTCGCAGCCACAACAAGAAGGTAAATCACACAGACTTTAATTTGGAGGTTGTCAAGTGATGTAAAACCAACCACTACCTTCAACTGATATTGCGTTTAAGATCAGGTTCTTTTATGTATATTATAGACGACAAAATTGTGTATCTTGATGTATGATTTCTTCTCTCTATGATAAGACGAGACATCATCATAGTGATTTCTCACCCACCCCCAGGTTGCATTTTATATACACATTTCTACCCCTCTCTAGACCTCTATCTTCTTTTTTCATCCTTACTAAATGTTCCTTTCCCACCATACCTCTGTCCTTCCCCCCTCCTCCAGGCTCGGGCATCCTCCTCTTCATCTTCCACGCCAACTTCCTGAATGAGATCACCGCCCGGCTCTGCGGACCCTGCAGCGTTCACGCCGTGGTGCTCAACGACAAGTTCCAGCTGCCCATCTTCCTGGTACAGTAGCTGCAGGAGGATCGAAATGACTAACTCCTACACAAACATATTAAAGGAAGCATTTACTTTCCCATTCCTGTAAATTAATAGTTTATCCTTCCACATTTTTCTTTATAGGATAGTCACTTCATCTACTCCTGCAGCCCGACTCCAGGCATCAACAGGCTCTTCCTTCGTCTAGCAGAGGCGCCAACAGCCAAGGTGACACACATACAGAGATGCAACACACACTCACACTATTAATCATACTCGTGAAACCATATGCCCTCTGCAATTGTGTGACCCTAGTAATGACAGGATTTTGAAAGCTGCAATAAAGGAAATATTGTAGAGACAAATGTCTATAAGAGTGAGCTACGATAAATGATCATTCATGACCAATCAAAGGCCAGGACGCGGAGACAGAAGCTGTGTATTTAGCCAGTTTGAATGGAAATATAGCATGTAATGTAATAGAAATGGACAGGGGAGAAGTGAATAATGCTCCAGCTGTTGTTTGAGGTTTGTTTTATGGTCATTGTTTATATTTTTGGTACTGAAATGAATCCAAGCTGCCCACAGATGCCAGTCTTTATCAAGGCCCTGTCTGAGAATATTGCTGCCAAAGAATAAAATAAACAACAATTTCTATTTGTTTTGTTTGCATATCACTCACTACTTACAAACGCTTTGCATCCAATAATGCTTGAATCAAATAGACTTGTCTTGTCAAAGGTTATTGAGTGATTTGTTTGGCTGTTTTCCTTTTTTATCAAGCAGTAAAATTTGATGAATGTCCCTTTTTAACCAATATATATCGTGCAGGCATAGTGCAGAGGAGTATACTAAGGTGCATTTGAAAGAACAACATCTCTGCACGGAAATACATAAAAGTAGGAATGTAGAAGGAATGTAGCTGTAATTAAAAAGACAGCAGTCAGTGTCATTTCTGGGTTCTGTTCTCTAAGGCTCCCGGGTAGAAGGTGTTCTTGCGTCTGTGTTTCCCGGATTCGATGCACCTGAAACGTCTGTCTGCGCTCAATCGATGCTGTTCAGGGTGAGGTGGTATTATGTTGAGGCCTCAGCAGTGACCCTCTGAATAGCTCTCTGCACACAACGCAGGGATATAGTATATATTCACTCTTAAGCTCTTCAGGTTGTCTTACAATTGATTCGTACTGCCGATGTGAAAGCTTTCAAAGAGAGGCTTAAAGGGTTGAACTCTTATTGGTATGAAGAGCTGTGGATCCTGTTGGTTAACTGTTTCTTGTATCGTTCTTCTTTCTGCAGGTCAAGCTACTCATCTGTGCGTACAGAGTTCAGCTGCCATAATCACCAACACCAATTATAACACTATACACTCTCACATACACACACGCTGACACACACTGAGCAGCAAGAGCTAGGCGTCTTCTAAAGGAGCTCGTTGGGATCTCATGAAGTGAAATTAAAAACTGGCTTCCTCGGACGTCAGTGTTAATTCCCAAATTGATGACATCAATCATCAGAATCAATCCTGTCCACACTACTGCTCCATCTTATCCAACACTGAGGATCTCCAGAGTTCTAGTAGAGCCTGATAAAATCCCCGTCCATTTGTTGGTGAAATCATCGCTACTCAGCTTCTAGGAGGCAGTCAGAAACTCCCTCCTTCTCTCTCGGGAGTAACTCCCCTAAAAAAGAGAAAAAACTCCGCGGGTCGTGCCATTCCCAGAATTCTACTTTATGTCAGCGTGGATATGATAGATGTGTGTGTGTGTGTGTGTTTGTATACCTAGCTTGTGTGTGTAGATTGAGAACGGTTTTGAGTGCTTCAAAAGGGGATTTTCCCATTTCCCCCCATCATGTTGTTTTTTGGTAGCACCCCCCCCCCCCCCCCCCCCAGAGAGATTTATCAGTGTCAGTCAGATCTGCAGGATCTTTATAATTGTTTTGGATGTCGAATCTACCACTGCCTCATTGTACACACATTTTTCTGTAAACTTTCCCACCCCAATGAGGTTTAAATTGTGTGAAATTTGCTTGCCAGCCTTTATTTATAACATCTGTTTGTTTCCCAGTACCAACAACCAGTTTTTTACAAGACGAGTTATTAAATTCACATCCTAGTAACTTCACAAACACTGACTAAATTCTCCTGAGCTACATAAACGGTTTACGTGCATCTTTAAAGTGGGTTTAATCCTCCTTTACAAACCCAGTGTCTCATTTGCAACCCTTTTCCACAGGTGAGTCCACCAGAATTAGGTTTTTAATGAATGGGAAACTTCCATGCACAGATTTGCTGTTTATATTTTCTGGTTTGTACATACTTTATATACATATTAACAGTTATTAGAAGGTCATCTGATGACTGCTAATGTTTAGCTGCTTTTTGTATGTGCCCTTGTAGGAGAGGATTAATTTATTTAGTGTGTACAGTGAAAAGCTATAAGGGCTAAACCTTAGATCTTGTTAGCAGCCTTTTGGTTTCAGATTATTAGAGACATTTTTACTACGTGTGTCAATGCCGGATTGCCAATAAAGAATCTGATAATGTTTTTTCTAAATTTGAACCTAAATGTGAGAGTATGTTTTATTTTGATCTGTGTGATAATGTTTGTGAACTCAGCTTAGATCAGGTTTCTTTAAAAGATATTTGAACAATGTTGTTGAAATGTGTTTGCAGTGCTGGCTGAACCACTGCTTTTGTCTGAAAAACAATTTCACCAGGCCTGTCAATGCTTCCTTAAAATCATGAGTTTTCACGTTGTGTTTGTCTTGTCAAAATTAAAAATGTAAAGAAGAAATGGTAACACTTTAGTTGAATGGGTGTTCATAAGACTGTCATAACATTGTCATAACCAGGGCACCTGTCTTAAACATTAATGAATACTTGTGACCGTTGTCGTTAAGTGTCATTCGGTATGTCTCTTTTGATGCAAAGGTGACATTGTTTGAGATGTCCATATATGACGGTTTAATGTCGCGCTAACATATTAAGCTAAACGTTTTTCTTAAGTTTGACAGTTAGGTCTGCTATGACATGTTTATGACTGGTTTTGTCGTCCAGCAGTGGCTCAGTCAGTAGGGGCTTGGACTGGGAATCGTAGGGTCGCCGGTTCAAGTCCCCAAACAGACTTGAAATATGGAAAGTGGACCGCTACTTGAGAGGTCCCAGTTCACCCCTGCTGTGGCAAGGCAAAGGCACCGGACACCTCCAATCCTCCCCTCTCCATTGATCCCCGGGCGCAGCACAATAGCTGCCCACTGCTCCTAGCACTAGGATGGGTTAAATGCAGAGGACTAATTTCACTGTGTGTGCTCTGCTGTGTGCATGTATGTGACTAATAAAGAGGGTTTCATCCTCCGATTCTATCTATCTTTACATCAAAAGTATAACTTGTCTTTGTCAGTTATTTATGTGTAGAGATGCATACTACTTGCTAACCAAATGTCACAGCTCAATATTTAATAATTAACAAGCATAGGGATGCTTCAGAAATCTAACCCAAGGATACCTGATGTATAGAAAAATACTTTTTTTTGGTTTGGTCATTATGAAAGTGCAGAATGTTCAATTTTCTCTGCACTTTAAACTGCTTTCCTTTGCCTCATTATGCGTAATGATTTCCCAATGCATGGAAATAGACAGAAGTCAGTGTACCCCATGCAGGAGGAATAGCCAATGTTAGTGCTAATAGGGACTACTAAAGCTTTCAAGCGGATATATAACATATAGGATCTGTAGCTGAGATAACACTTGTTAAACAGTGGAACTGCTCCTTTAAAAGTAATGTGTACAGTGTTATGAGAACAAGTGGAGAGTTTTAACCTCATCACTCCTAGAATCTGATGTACACACATTTTACATCTACAAATATCTGGCTGTGATCCTGCAGATGGACATACTGTGTGTGTGTGTGTGTGTGTGTGTGTGTGTGTGTGTGTGTGTGTGTGTGTGTGTGTGTGTGTGTGTGTGTGTGTGTGTGTGAGAGAAGAAGGGTGATCAAAATGTTGTTCGTGCCAAATACTGTCGGTGCCAGTCCCTGCTTCACTTTAAGGATGTGTTTCATTCTCTGCCTTCAATAATTCATCATGTGGTTAGTATTTAATCCAGGTGATATCACACATGAAGCTAAAAATATGAGCAAATTAGACGATGTACAGCATATAACTTGTATACACCTTTTTGTAAAAGACATGGCCCGTGATATCATATCTTTATGATGATATATTATTTCAGGAAAAGCTGTCAAAACATCTCTTCTAGCCAGGTCTGAAATGTGAACTCTTACTATATAAGAAAGTGCTGTGCTTCAGAATAAAATAAGTACAAGAAAGTAATAACACTTTGTCCCTGGCCTTTCTCACTCATGTCATCGTTTCTTTTTATGCCACTTTCACTTCTACTAATTGTCAGTAGTAAATTACTCCAGTATATCTGACAGCTTTAGCTACATGGAACTATAAACGGTTTTAATCCATGACTGCATTTCATCTCTGATCGTATATAGTTTTTAAAAATCTTTACGGAACAGTAAGATATTCTTGGAGATTAAATACTGTATTCATTTGAGCTGGTTTGCTTTACCCTCTGCAATAGTGTAGGCCTAGTATTTAAGATAAAATAATATAATCTATTGCAGCAAATGGTTGTGCAGCAGTTGCAGTAGGACAGATAGCAAATACAAAATAAATACCAATAGTAAATATTCAAATTTAAAGGTGCAAATCCTATATATATCTACAACAACAAAAAGTACATTGTCTAAACATAAAGGTACAACCAAGAGGAAGACAGATGTATTGAACAAGCGTTGCTGTATTGCGCACATCAGAGCACAACATTAAAGAGGTCAGTGAACGCCTCACACGTACAAACACACGCACACACTTATTTCATGAATGCTATGTGGATCCATACTCTACTGCTGGGTGTAATAAAAGAACAGTCTGGATGTCGTCTTTAATTGGGTCCCAGTATCACAAACGTTGTATATGTTAGTTGCATTTGCGCATGTGGGAACATTGTAGAGTCGGATATTTGTGCAGAAGATCTGGCAACCCGACTGTTATCAGGATAATCTGGAAATAAATCCGCCAGATCCTCCTCCTGCCATCAGTGCGGTGAGTTTGGAGATATCTGTGGGGTTATTACAGTCTATAATGTGGGGTGAAGTGATGGGATTAACCCCTAGGTGAATCGATCTGCACGTTTCACTGATGCCGGTCAGTACCTTGAACGCACCTGAGCCGCCATATTAAAAACGTGATCATTACTTCCTCGGACTTTTGCAAAAAACACACCAAATTAACCCATCATATTGTTTGTTTGAGCTTATAGTTAACCTGTTGTGTTTACAATGATTATTTTGATTATAAAGGTATTTTAACATCCTTTGACATCCCCCTTTTTCATCAAGGACTTCCATAATGTGTCTTTTCTAACACTATTCAGGGATTATTAATGATTGTAAGCGCAGTTTTGTTTTCTCCTGCATGTCTGGATAAAATGACATAAGGAAACACGATGTTTTACGGACAGAACTGAAAACATGAACTCTCTCAACCCGGATCCTTGCTGCTGATTGGACCGAGTGTACTTCAGTGCAGCCTGTTTTAAAAAAAGGATCTAAACCTTTCATTATCAAAGTATGTCATTTCCCAGCGGATATGGTGTCAGTTTACACGGGTTACATGATCTGTATCGATAAGGTTAAATCAGCTTAATGGAACCAGCCATGCAACCCTCCTGATTGCCCCTCCTGCGCATGCGCGGCGAAAAGAAAATTAAGAAATAGGAATGGGTGACGTCAGAGAAGATAATACATGAGGGAGGTCCCACTCTGTGTTTGATTCCAATTTCAGTAAACGTGAGCATATATGCAAGACTTAAAGGACCATTACAGATTTTTTGGTAGTTAACTGTGTTTTATAGCACTGCCGAAAAAACGTATTCAGATCTATAATGGAAGTGAATGTAGCAATAGTGATGTGTAGAAGCACTAATTTTGAAATGATTCAAATCAAAATAAAAGTAGCCTCCCTAAGGGTCAAAGGAATCATTGCGTCGGAGAACAAAATCTAGAATAATAATTTTGATTAATTCATTAGTGGGGCTTTATTAAGGGTTGTTTATTCCCCATTGTGAGATTAATGATATTATATCATTATTTGTTTGCTTACATATGTATTAATAATATGAATCTGGCAAGTGAATACAGTTGTAAAAGAATAGTGTTTGCGTCTGAAATGTAGTGCAGTGGAAGTGTAGAATAAAATGGAAATACTCATTACTCATACATTCTCTTGACTTGTTTCCCATAATCTCTGCATGGCAGAAATATCAATTTACAGACTTAAAAATACGTTATTACAATCAACAACAAAGGTTTATAATTGGTGATTAGTGAGGCAGTTTGTGTGCATATTGTTTTGGAAAATCTTAAATTAATTTCGACATACAAAACAAATGTACATCATGTACAAACATTTCAGTCATGTTGCTACCAACTAAACACATTCGATTTAAATAAATAAAACATAATATTGATATTAAAGACAGTGAAATTAAATAATAAATACAATTAGTTAAATAAAATAACTTCATAAATGTATCAAATGATAAGAAATTTAAATACCTTATGTTTGTCATATATTCTAAGTAGAGTAATACGAATGCTCCTAGCTTACAATTTAATTTCTCTTTCTGTATTTGTGTATGCCCCATTATATTATAAGGATATAAGGAAATTCCTTGTACATGGGTAAACCTAATTGGCAATAAACCTGATTCTGAGTGCTCTCCTAACGCCTACGTCGGAAGTCACGGCTTCCTTACGTAGTGACTCATCTTCTCAACACACGATCTTTGGACGGAAAGTGGAAAGTTCTCCATTCTGCGCATGCGCTCCCCGGGATTAATGTCAAGGCACAAAAGTGGCGCTACACTGTTTCCAGCTCTACTCGGGTAAGAGAATTTCACAGACGTTTTTCTAACCCCAGTTTTACGCCTAATTAGTCAAAGTTTGGGGAACTTGTGCAGGCCTTTAGTCGGGGGTCCAGGGCCTCATCTGGGAGTCAAACCGGGGCGAGGAGACACACTAAAGTGAAGAATAAACAGTTTATTCTAACAGATTTTCTCCCAGGCTGCTGTGTGTGTGTGTGTGTGTGTTCTGCAGCCGCCTCTAGTCCCCAGTATTGTTCATTTGGCTCCCTAATGGCGGACGGCAGGCAGTGCTGTTTTCCATTGGGGGGGCGGGGGGTAAAGGGAGGGGAGTTAGGTGGGGGGGAGTGCATTATGGTTGTGAAATTACCGGGTTTAGACCGGGTCACGGTTGAATCCAAACCCTTGTAAACACGATGCAGGGTGTTTCTGTGCACCTCGTTGTTTACCCCACCGCATGACACAAATGAGTGCAGTTCATGTGATGCGTAATGCAAAGCGCGCCCCTGGTGGTGGTGGGGTATATTTGCCACTGATTGCGCCAGGGTGGCCTCCGTGCAAGGGGGCAACTTCCAATTAAAAGCCCAGCGTCACAGGTATCCTAAAAATCGGGCTTTTTATCCGGTTCTCCGGCCTGCTTTGGTGAAATGCCCTACTAGGAATAATTAACTGGACAAAAAGGAGGGGGTACCACACGTTTCCCAACCTTTACAATCGTACTATGTGTATGCTGTGCAAAATGTGACACTATTTTGTATCTGAGGGCAATAAGTTGTGATCATTTCTAGTGGTATTGCAACAATGGCGCAGTCTGTGCCTGCTCACCTCCCCTCGTTGCGCCGCTAATCCAGTGGCTGTTTGCGCCAGGAAGGGCAGGGGTGGAACCACGTTTCTCCTGGATCCCAACTCTGAATCCAACCTACCCCCCTCATTCACCTGGGTTATTTATGGAACAGTTGCGCTGCTCAGGTAGTTCTGTTTCTTATTATTAAAGTTTTGGACCGGCTTCTGCAGTTGGTTAAATATGATTGCTGTGGAAAAGGGGGATGGACCGGGTTATGTGCTGTTGTGTTCCTCGTCATGGGGCTGTGTTAATAACCAAGGGCACAGCCAGGGGGGACTCAAGCGGGCCCCTGAAGATTGGTACAGACTGTCCTTCAGTGCTGATTGTCTAACATTTCCTATTAGGGCTGCAGGATAGGGAGGGTTTAGTTTTGCTTTAATCTGCCAGGTAACCGGACTGTTTTGTAGCCCATCAGCTGGGGGATGTTCTGGTGGCTGCGCATTACGCATCATATCTCAGTGACATAAGCCTTATATAATAATCTCAGTCGTTTTTTGGTTGAAAATACTATTCGTCGGATGTTATCTGCGCAACTGGCGCAAACAGCTGCCTGCCTGCACCTTGTGACCTCCTTAGGGAGGGGAATGATGTGCGCAATCTGACAGCATTGGAGAGGTAGAGGATGTGAGGTGATGATGTGGCGCAGGTTTTTGCACGATAGAGGCAGTCTTACCCCCCAACCCCAGCCTCTCTCTGACCACCTGGTGTTGACGTTAGAGCAGCAAGGTTGCATGTCAGAGCTCATTAATACTGGACCCTCGTTTGCCTCTCGTACACGTGAATGCAGGCTGGCTCATAGCTCTGCATTGCAGTCTGATCTGAGTCTACACCAGGCTATTTTTTCCCCTCAGTGCACTACTGAGTTTTACTTAGATTCGCTGTGATCTTGTATTATGTGATGCTTTTATGTTGTAGCTTTGCTTGGAGAAGGGGGTGCCTTTGGGTCCTCTCTATATTTTGACACCAGTTAACCCCACATACAGAGAGCCAGTTGCAATCCTAAACCACATAGACATAAAATACAAGCTCGAGTTGGATTACACACAGTATTCTGAATACCTTCCTGTTTTTTTTTAACAGTCAAGAACAACTTATTGATCTTGAATGTCACGGTTTTCACTTGTGCTTCCTGTCCCGTGGTCACCAAGAGCAATGCTATAGCTTCAGTGTTTTATAGTCACGTGCATCCTGTCAATCATCCCAAAAATCGGATTAAACTCTGGTGATATACCTTCACACATGCAACTTGCATTTCCTCTTTACATTTCTATTTTCATATAGGCAAATTCAGGCTAATGTATGAAAATATTGACATTGTTCAAACAGGTTGACATGGTTTGAACACATATTTAAGCATGTTTTGCATCTAACTTAAAGAAACGTATGTGAACTTTCATGGCCGATCCCAAAACAGGAAGTGATAGAATAGATAGATTGATCTCCAGATGAAGTCAGTTGATTATTATTTGTAGACCAACATTAAGTAGGTATCAACTGTTTTAGAGTTTAAAGTGGTGTCAGGATAGGATAACGTGGACTGTATACAAGGGGTGAGATGCAAAAGTAACGCAGCGTAATGTTTCCTATAGTTGTTGTAGGAAGTGTGATGTGATGCAGTGGCTTGGAGCAAATTTCCCAGTAGGACAATGCATGTTTTGAACACAGATTCTGATTGAATGTTTTGTGTCTGATTGCTGCTTTTTTTTTAACACAATAGGCTTGTTGTAAATACTGGTGGTTACTTTCGGAGAGTCAGAGATGCAAAGATTGTGTTTACAAAAGCTGAGGTTGGGTTTGTTGTAAGATAAGAATTGTTTGCCCATTTCAGAAATGTTTTTAGTTTAGGTTTAGGTTAGTGTCAATCAGCTTCAGATGACAGTTACCTTTGAGAACGTTGGCTGCTTTGTTAAATAAAAATACACTTTTGTTGTAATACCTTAAAATAAAGGTATTGGATTTTGGTATACTAACCAATTGGCAGTGGTATTGATAGAAGTATTGGAAATATACCCGGCACTACTGCAGGACTATTGCATTGGATTTGAGTCATGTGTTATTTTGCCAAGTAGCTGTCTTTACAATCATTTGTGTAAATAAAGCTGGTTTTCGTCAAGTGACTGTCTTTGTATTTCCACACTTAGTCCTTTATGTAAATATTTGGTGAATAGGAAAAGCAAAATATTGTATTGCATTATCGATATCAAAGTGTCTGTTGAAAGATATTTAGATTTTTCCACTTTCCTGTCAGAAGGTCGTTTGGGTCAGGCTGGATTTCCTTCCATACAAAATGTTGCAAAATCTCAACTACACCATGAATTACATTAAAGTCAAGTGAAAGGTGTAAGTTATGAACAAAGCATCCCCAATTTGCCTACCTGTTTCTTCTGAAGTATGGCAGCTGTAGCGGTGTGATTTATTTTAGGTGCACCCCACTTTGCTGGGGCCAAAATGGCCGCCGCAATAATGTCATGCAGTGATGTGGCTTCCTCTGTAGTGCAGACTTGTTGAAGCGCTGACGAATGTTTTCAGGTGCGTTCAGGCTCTTCCTGTTCAATGTGGGTGAAGAACATAGAGCTGCAAAGATTGTAGTCAGTGCAGAAAAATGTGTGTGAGGTTGCATCTCTGTGTGTGTGTGTGTATGTGTGTGTGTGTGTTTGTGCTGAAGCAGCAGTGATGTGTTGTGTGATCTCCCTGCTGTGTGACATAAAAAGGGAGATTTTGACAGAAACAGATCAACAAAGAGTGCAGAGATCCCCAAAACTGCTTTAAATAGCATTTGATCCCGAGTGTGGCAATATATTTTGGATATTAAGGAGGACATATTCTGCTCATTTTCAGGTTCATATCAGTACTGAGTGTCTCTCCTGGGACATGTCTCCATGCTTTAATGTTCAGAAAGCTCTTTATGTTTCTCATACTGCCTGTGCTGCAGCACCTCTTTTCACCCTCTGTCTGAAACCAGAGCCTAGTCTGCTCTGATTGGTTAGCTGGCCGGCTCTGTTGTGATTGGTCTACTGCTTTAGAGATGTCCCGCCCCTTAGCCTATCACGTACAATGCGTTGGAGTGCTATCCAATAGAAGCGCAAGTGTAATATAGTGACGTCACTATGTTCTGGAAGTAAACAAAGGAGTCTAATGGAGGCGTTTCAGGCGGGGGGGGGGGGGGGGGAGAGTGTGGGAGAGAAACTTTTGAGATTTGAGCCTTTTTTGAGCCTAGTGATGTCACTATGTTAGTCGAATGGAGGCGTTTCAGGCTCTACTGCAACTATTTTTATAACCGATTGATCATGAAAGTACATTTTCAAGCAGGAGTTTTAGCCTCACAAATATCAAAAGTCGTCGTTTCCTCAGTTTTATATCAGATTAAACTGAATATCTTTGGTTTTTGGACAAAACAGACTTTTTGTGACTGAAAACACTCATTGCTCACAGCGATGATACAGACTGGTATCACTTCAGCGCCCCATAGGCTTACATTGAACCAATGTAAATGATCTGTTGAGCGACTCAACAGCACCCAGATGCAGAGAACAAGTCCCTGTGGTGGCGGTGGTGGTGATGAGCCACACCGTCACCACGGCAACCAAGGTGTAGCTTCACCAGTTGCTGGGGGCAACAAGAGAGAAACTGTGTGGCACGATATGCAGGGAGCTAGGAAGTGGGGGTGGGGGGGGGGGTTGAGACGGCAGGTGACAGGAGGTGTAGATTGCTGGGTCGTTAGGAAGGGAAGGAGGTGCTGAGAGGAGAGGAGAGACAGGAGGAGGAGGAGGAGGAGGAGGAGCGACGTCGCTTCCCGTTGCTGGGCAGGCACGTAGCAGCTTCCTGAGAACGGGGCTGGGTGATGTGGATTATAAATAATGTATGCCACATTTATTGATTAAATATATTGATGTATTCTTATTTCCTCTAAAAATAGCCCCTCATCACAACATCACAGCAGCACGATCACAGTCCTCTCATCTTAAAGAGCCTCTCCTGGGACATGTCTCCATGCTTTAATGTTCAGAAAGCTCTTTATGTTTCTCATACTGCCTGTGCTGCATCCCCATTTTTTCACCCTCTGTCTAAAACCAGAGCCCAGTGTGCTCTGATTGGTTAGCTGACTGATTCTGTTGTGATTGGTCAACCGCTTAGAGATGTCCCGCCCCTTAGCCTATCACGTACAATGTGTTGGAGCGCTGAATACGTTATTGTCTGAGTGATGCTCTCAGCCTTCATTTGGTCTGTAGAAAGTAGGGGCTACTTTGTCTTCCATTGCTGTTTCCAAACGCATATTCCGAACTTGCTTTGGAGCGTCACATATTTTGCTCTGGTTTCCTGTGGTCGGCTCCCCTTCGTACGGGTCATGTGACATGCTCAATTATATATGTTTGTGTCTTTGAGGGACAATGCCATGGAGTCACAAGAGTAGCCAAAGCTAGACAAGTTAATGACAATTTGTACTCGATGAACTACAGCTGCAGTCGATCAGAGTATTGCCCACCTTCACTTGAACCTGCTCTGAAGCCTTGACTGTTACTGAGTCTTAGCCGCCTCCTTTCACAGTGTGTTTCCTGCCGCACAAAGCTCTGCACTATCCTTCAACTCTATTACTATATAATATGCATTTAAAGCAATGTTGGAATCCTTTGAGAAATTGCCTTAGAAAGTGTTTTGAAAAGACAGAATGTTTCTAAGCTGATTTTTAAATATAGCGATAGATTTCAGAGCTCTTTAAGGAGCCGACTGTACCGTGGTTCAAGTTAAAGCTGAAATGGTAAAAAAAATAGCAAATGCAAATCATTAATTGGTATCACAGTTTGCATTGTGCATTATAAACACCCAATGCACATTACTCTACAAAACATGACAACAAAAACTGACTAAATAACATTTATTGAAGACTATATTCAAGATAAAAATGTAGGAAACCAATTTTTCATCTCATGTGTTTTTCTCCCCCCTTTTTGTGATTCATAAAGAGACCTTTCACTAGGAAGACATTTTACTGCCAATGATGTCAATATTTAGTTGGAATGCATTCATTTACATAATAATAATTTAGATAACATGCTGTTTATTAGTATTTTGGATGAGGTCTAGGGAGCGTAGCAACATTTAATTGACTAATAGCTCATATCCCGAGTGGTGACTAACGATGGCAGTGGTTCTTCACCTGGCATTTGGGGGGGGCGGCTTGTCTCAGGGGACACCTGCTGCAGTACCTGTGCAGCTGTCAGGAGATAATGAGGTGGAGCCAGCTCCACAGATTGGTTTTACGATGATTAAACCGGCTTTTTTTTTGTGTTTTTGGTGTTTTGCCAGGTGGTTGCCTTAGCGATGGACGGGGAGCCAGAACCAAGCCCTGCCGCAGCAGAAGAGGCAGGGGAGCGGGTGGAGCCCATGGATGCCACTCCCTCCCCCGAGCAACAGGCCACGCCCCCCTCCGAGGAGGCTGGGGAGGAAGCTTCCATGGTAACGGAAGAAGATGATGAAGCCACAAAGGAGGAGGGGGGTGCAGAGGACGATGATGATGTGGTCCTCTTGGGGGTGGAGGATCCCCAGCCTTCTGCCACAACTCCTTCCCACGACACGCCCAGCACAGCCTGCCTGGAGCCAGCTGATGCCGCGGCGCCTGTAGACATGTCCGCGGAGGAGGAGGAGGAGGAGGAGGCGACTCCCGTTTCTCCAGCGTCTTCCAGCACCTCCACGGCGGCAGCTCCTCCTAAAACTCCAACCCAAGAAGCAGAGCCCATAGTGATCGACGACGAGGAGGACTCTGAGCAGAAAGACACTTCCTCACCGGCGCTCCCCGGGGGCTCCTCAGACTCCCGCTCGCCCGGCGTCCTCGGCAGCACCGATCCGGACTCAGAGATCCGGATCTCCAGCGTCACCACTCTGGGCTCGGGCAGACAGAAGGGAGGCTCAGCTGCTCCTGCAGCCAAGACCCTGACACATGAAGCGGACGACCGGGAAGACATGAACCTGATGATCACCTCGGTGACCTCACTGCAGGACGGGGGGGCAGCTGTGACGGTGGTGAGAAGTTCTTATTTTTCACTTTATTTCGTCTTGTTTACATCTTTTTGGGTTCCTCTCAAACCAAACCATCCTTGGGTTTCCTGATGTTCTCTCACTCAGTAAAAAACTAACCGTACACTCTTCTCTCTTCAGGTGGGTGACGGCCAGGCGGAGGAAAACGGTCTGCAGATCAGCAGTTCGTTCAGCCTGATTCCTGACACCCCATCTGGTCGCCCAACAGCCTCGTTTAACCCTGGGCGGGGCTCAGGCCCCCTGGGACAGCTGGTGCAGAATGGAGACTCGGGGACACACAATAGAACAGGTAATGCTTTTATTATGCAGCAAAGGAAATTTAACTTGAGCATGTTCTCACGGGTAAAATGTGACGCTTGTTACCGGAATGATGCGTGTGTGCAGGGGGGCAGAACATAAAGAAGAGCCTCTTCTGCTTAAACCTCCTGAAGGCTCCTGAAAACAAGGGGAAAATATGTGAATCCTAATTTTAGTTTTAAGGAACCTGCATGTTGTTCCTGTGTTTCCTACTTTTGTCCTCCTGTTTATGTCAGAGGTGAAGAGTTAACGCGAGTGTGTTTCAAAACTTTACCCTGTGTACAAAGTCATCATCGTAAAAGTGAAAATGAATGTGACTAACAGTTATTGACTCTAACCGTAACCTGTTTTCCTTATTTGTTTACGGGATTAACAGACACAGTTAAGGTGTCAGATAGCGGCCTCCTCCTCACCTCAAAAGCATCATCTTGATTTTAAATGCTGCAGTTGAACGCTACGTCATGCAGCAGACACAGCGAGGGCTTTGAAGTCTGTGAATAGTTGATGTGGGACAGCGGGACGGAGACAGTTGGATATTTCCTGTCATCTCCTCCAGGGGGTGCTGTGGACTACACTGGTAGTCTTTTCAAAAACTTCATGACCTTTTTATTGATGCATCAAGACCTCTCTACTGCCTTTAAACAAATTAATCAGAAACACATTTAGAGCGGCCACTTCCTGCTGCAGCATCCAGTTCTTCAGTCACAAAAACAACTAACCCTGGTTTGACTGGAGATACAACAAGTGTGGAGTTTAGTTTGTTTTAGATTAGTTTTACCAGAATTGAAATCAGCTGTTACAATAAATACTTTATTACCTGATTGGTCAAGATGCTTTGGAGCTCAGCTTTCAGTTTCTATCCTCGATATATTTCAGACAAACTCCCAGTAAAAGCAGCAGTGCAGCAAATATCTCTTCTTTTTAATCAAGACTAAAGACTTATTGATGTCTTACACTGTATTAGTTTTATAATATCTTTCTTTTGCCTTACCTAACGGACTAATGGTCAGCCTGCATACCTGTAATGTCACTGGTTTAATACCAGCAAGGGACCTTTTTAATTGATGCTCTGACAAAGTGAATCCTCTTTCCCTCCCTTCAGACTCGTGGATCTCTCAGTCAGCTTCAGTTCCCCGCAACCAGAAGCAGTCGGGGGTGGACTCTCCCTCCCCGGCCTCCTCTCTTCCCAAACCTCCTGGCCAGTCTTCCTCCAACACTTCCTCCTCTGGATCGCAGCCACAGGCCAAAACCGTCAAGGTAATTCCCCCCCCTGTTCCCTGTCTGTGTGTGTTGTTATGTTGGGTGAAGGTCATTATTTGGAGGAACACACTTTCATAGCTGACTGGACTTTAGTTTTTAGATTTCCGATGGAGCGGTTCAGTTGTCCATGCAACTTTAGTTGATGAGTTTTATACTTTTAATTTAATTAAGTTAAAAAACAAAGAGTTTTCATCCATTTAAAACGTCTGTTCCATCTGTCAATGGTTTCTAAATAAAGCATGTTGTGGAAAGAGTTTCATAGGCATGAGTTAAAGGATATTAGCATTAAAATATTCTCCCAAGTACAGATGAGTTATTTTAAATGTAGTTCATTTTAAACAGGCTGGGTGTACCACTTCCTTTCCTGCATTGTTTCTTATTTATTCACTTTTTATGTTTAATTTCTGTGGTTTTCTTATTTATTTATAATACAAATTTTGTCCGTACTTTATTTTAATTCATTTGAAACAGTTCTAAAGAAACATGTGTAGATCCAAGGTGTGTCTCTTTTCAATCCAAGGCCAATAACATTTTGGGCAATACAGATAGCTCTCCTGGCAGAGTCCTAGATAACGTATCGCCATTGTAAAGCCGCCCCACAGGGAAGTTATTGTTCTGTTTGCTGATCCCAGGTGACCTGCGCTAACTGTAAGAAGCCTCTGAAGAAAGGACAGACGGCCTACCAGCGCAAAGGCTCCACCCACCTGTTCTGCTCCACCACCTGTCTGTCCGCCTTCTCACACAAACCCGCCCCCAAGAAGAGCTGCACCATGTGCAAGAAGTGAGTCCCAATCACATAAAGACGGCTGGAACCTCATAAGACCTTTCATTGTTTAATTTAGGATTGTACATGTGGCATGTGGGGACGATTCAAGAGGGGTTAGGGTTATAAACATCTTTGTGTTTCCAAAAATGGGAACAAAATCGTTGTATTTTTAAGATTTTATTTACTATCAACACATCTTCATTGTTTGTTTTTGTTTATTTGACAAGGTTACATACATTTACACAGTTAAAAGAACATCAATGATAAAAAATACATTCAATTAAAACTGTATATCTTCTTTTTACTCTAACGCTGGTTTATTGTATTTCTATTTTTAGAATAGTTTGTTTCTATTTTTCATTTCTAATTATGGGCAATGCCTTGTTTTGTTTTATGCTGCTGCAACGCAAACATTTCAATTTCGATTCATGATGTCTTAAATTACATGACTTTTTGAGGCCATTGTAATATTTAAAAGTCAAATTTAATTACATCTCAATTAAAATGAAGGTGTGGGTGCCTGCATGGAGAGAGTACAGCATCTAAGAGCAGAATTAAAGATGGATGTATACTTTATTTATCCCCAGCTGGGAAAGTGTTCTGTCACAGCAGCATTGTCGATATTCATTGTACATCAATAAAGAAAATAGAAGAAAATACATATAGAATAAACATTAAAAGCAAATGTATTGAGAAGATTATCTAAGAATACACACTTTGAAATACACTGATTATTAGAATACTCTCCAATAGACTAAACTACGACAAGGACAGAAACAGATGAGCAAAGGGCACTATATACATTTAAAATATGTGCACAGTAGCTTATAGTAAACTATATCCTGTGATGTATTGACCAGGGTTCTTGCCTGTAGGGATGTTTTACTGTATCTGTAATTATTCAAAACCCTTTCCTCGTTTTCTACTCTTACATTTACTAACTGATGGATGTTTTTCCTGTAGATGTAATTGTGTCTGTTCTCTGTGTTGTGTTTCTCAGGGATATCACAAACATGAAGGGCACCATCGTGGCTCAGGTCGACTCCAGCGAGGCGTTCCAGGAGTTCTGCAGCACGGGATGCCTCGGAGCTTACGAGAACAAGCAGAACCCGCCCAAATCAGGCCTGAAAACCAAATGTACCGTCTGTGGCAAACTCACAGAGGTCCGTCTGTCTGCATGCTCCTTCCCTCTCCCTTTACCTGTCACTCTGAATCAGAGCAACACATGCCTCCATATTCCTGACAGTTGAATGAATAATGAAGTAGTTAAATAAAGTCAGAGGGGAGAAACCAGATTGTGTGAAAATCTGCAGCAGCTCTTCACGTCTGGACTGAAGTATAATCA
Organism: Eleginops maclovinus; assembly: GCF_036324505.1. Taxonomy (NCBI): domain Eukaryota; kingdom Metazoa; phylum Chordata; class Actinopteri; order Perciformes; family Eleginopidae; genus Eleginops; species Eleginops maclovinus. The sequence goes on from NC_086355.1 coordinate 4,478,040, forward strand.
TGGCTATAGCGATGCTAGAATAATCTGACTCCCTGAGGAAGCTCAACATTGCTAACGGCCTTCAATGTAATGCAGTCCAACACACAGAGCCTGGCGTGACTGCAGTATATGCATCTCTTCTTTAATTACAACCTTTGCTCTTTAAAAAAATGCCTTTCCTCTCTGTTTCTCCTCAATGAATGTTATCTTACCTCCGTTTCATCGCCTCTGTCTCTCCGTTGTCTTCCTCCTCAGGCCGCTTCCATTCAATATTTATACCTTTCTTCTTCCTCGTCTGCCTTCACTCTTCTCTTGTTCTCTCGCCTTCTCTCTTTTCTCCATTTCTAAAATTCAGCATGGTGTCTTAAGGCCCGATTGCAGCAGGCTTCCAACTCAGTCTCCATGGCATCCTGAAACAAAACCAGTCTCAATATTGGAGAATAGTTCCTCCCACGGCAAAATAAAGCCGTCAAATAGTTTGTGGTTGCCTTAGCTCCACAAGTATCCAAATTAAATTAACTAACATCAGTTATTTCAGAGCTTGGCAAGACTAACCAGTACTACTGTCACCTAGCAACTACAACCATCTGCATTTATAACATCTGCATTTATCACACTTGTGGTATCAACAACCTCTGAAATGTCCAAATTGACCAATCAGAATCCAGTATTCAACCATGTGTATGCTAACTGTGTATGAAGCGAGAGAAAGAGAGAGAGAGAGAGAGAGAGAGAGAGATCTGCAGACAGCAAAGATCTTGGATGGAGGAGAAATGTAAAGTAAACGTTTTTAACTCCTGCTGTTTCCCTCTCTGTATTTCCCTCGGTCCACAGATCCGTCACGAGGTCAGCTTTAAGACTGTGACCCATAAGATCTGCAGTGACACGTGTTTCAACGTGTACCGCCGGGCCAACGGGTTGATCATGAACTGCTGCGAGCAATGTGGGGACTACCTGCCCTGCCGATCCACAGCCAACCACTTCCTGCTGGTGGACGGCCAACAGAAACGCTTCTGCTGCCAGAACTGCATCAGGGACTTTAAGCAGGTACTGTAGCTCAACACAGGTGTGTGTGTGTGTCTGGAGGGAGCCTGGGGGATGGAGTTATTCATTTCATTCAACCATAGCCATTAAAATTCAAGCTCTGCTGAACTATTTCAATCATTTCAGCCGTGGTGACCCCGCCTCCCACACACAGCCCCCCCAATAAAACCACCATGTATAGTATATATTTTTTAAGTAAAAGTGATGTCTACAGGGGTTTTTCTAATATAGTGTGAGGCGCTAACATTCACTTCCGGTCAAAATTAAGCCCCGCCCACTTTCTGTTGAAAATCAGAGTGAAGAAATAGTTCCTTCATGTCTTAAAGCTGCGGAGTCATTTATCGCACCTCAAACAACAAATAAATCCAGAGTTACGGTTTCTTTACTTCCTCTCCAGAAAAAAGGAGGGTAAAAGAAAGGATGTGATTCAGAAATCATGATGGCTGATCAAAAAAATCACCAACCAGTCGCATTATGTTTATGATCTCCAAATGCAGAGTTTAATTGGACGTGTTAAACATCCAGTTATTCTAAATTACTGGAAATTGTTCTGAATAAATTGTGTGGCAGAATAATATTTGCCGGAAATGTTGGGATTGTATTTGTTGCCTGGCAACACTAGCCCATTGGATCTATGGAGTCTCATTTCAGTGTTATTAAACTCTCTGAATAATGAGCGGATGTGTGTCCGGTAATGAGCTCTCGTGTACAAAGTTTTTGGAGGATCGAAACCTGATGGAGAGGAATTATCTGCCTACATTTGCAAGTTCTTTTCTCCATTTCTGACCATCTCCAGTGTCATCATTTAGAAAATACAAAGCTGCTGAACTCTAATTAGAGAAAATGTATTTGGTCGCAGCAGGAGAGAAACTCTTGAAGATGTTATGCCTGCCAGTTTTAAAGAACAAATTTAATTTAGTAGTTGCAGTTTTGCTCACTGAGGGAAATGATTTATTATCCACACACAGATATCATTGGATTATCCTCGTTGTGCTTTGAAGGGAGAAATGTTAGAATGATGCTCTGTGTCTCACGATGCATATTGAAGACTTTATCAGGTAATGCAATAATTATTAGATCAGATTTCTGGGCCTGATGTTGCTTCCCCTGATGCTAGTAGGCGGACAAAGGGGTTATTTGATTAGCTTTTGTGGCGGGATCACAAAACAAACATGAGATTGTTGAAGAAATTTGCCGTTTACTCCTCTAATGTCATCTAGATTAGCTGGATAGGAATCAGAAACCGCGATGGATTTCTAACAAATGCATAAAAACCTGTTTGTCCAAAGTAGAGAATCAATCAGAATTCCCACAAGCAATGAGTCAATATTTCCCTGTTCATGTCCCTCCACTATGTTCCAATATGTGCTCTGATATGTGTTTGTTAGTGCTGTCTGTCTGGAGGAGTAGCAATAAGTATTTCAAGTCGAATAGTCAGAGGGAATTTTAGAAAGTAGTTTGAGTACATTTGAACTTATTTTTATATAAATATTATATTTTATTTTTTACATTTTTTCTTCTCTGTCTTCTGCTCAGAAGCATCTTATTTTTAAGCTTGTTTTTATTTATTTCATTCTAAAATGGAGCATCTGTCCCCAGAGCAAATAAAGCTTTTCATTGTGATGCTGAGTTGGACATTAGAGCTCCTTGGGTTTTGAAATGCCTTCGCCTTTTCTTCAGCGTTACCAATGTCTTACAGAGCAAAGTCTCTGACGGTATGTCTCCCTCTCTGTCCCAGGCCAACAGTAAGCTTGCGAGCTGCCTGACGTGCAAAACGCTGATCAAGACGGGCGAGGTGCTGCACAGCCTCGGGGCGGCCGGCACCATGGGCTCCTACTGCTCCGTCAACTGCATGAACAAGGGCAAGCTGGCCTCCACCTCCTTCATCAGTGAGTCACACAAACAGCTTTTCTGAATCAAAAACATCTAAAAACATTTACAGTTGCTAAGGGCACAGCTGGTAACGGAAAATAAATAGTGTGAAGATCTTTTTTACTACATTTTGACCAGAAAAGGACTTTCAGATGAAGTTCTGCACATTTCAACAAATCCATTAAATTAGTCAGCAGTTTTGATAACAACACAAGGTTATGTTGTCAGAGCTACGGGTTGTTATGAGTTATTTTCCTATAACTCTGTCTGAATGTATGGATGTGTATTTTCATGTTCTGATGATTGATAATTGGCTCGACAGAGTAGAATAGAAAAGCTGCCGTTTGATCGTTCATATCAGAAAACATCAAATGCATAAGCAGGCATTTGATGTCATTTGATCTTCCCTAAAAGGACCTTTATAACAAATTGAAAACATGTGTATTAAATGCATTTGGTGTGAGTTTTAATGTTTATTTAATATCCGTGTGTGTGTGTGTGTGTGTGTGTGTGTGTGTGTGTGTGTGTGTGTGTGTGTGTGTGTGTGTGTGTGTGTGTGTGTGTGTGTGTGTGTGTGTGTGTGTGTGTGTGTGTGTGTGTGTGTGTGTGTGTGTGTGTGTGTGTGTGTGTGTGTGTGTGTGTGTGTTTGTGTGTGTGTGCAGCCTCCGAGCCTACATGTCACTTCTGTAAGAGGAACTCGTTACCGCAGTATCAGGCCACGCTGCCAGAGGGAAACATCTTGAACTTCTGCAGCTCGCAGTGTGTCACCAAGTTCCAGGTGAGTGCTCTTTTCTCACTTCAAAACCAGAGGACACAGATACCTGTCCTTTTACTTTAAACAAAATATTTTCAAATGGAAATGTAATGGTCATACTGGTGGACACTGTCCCTCAGTCGTTCATGCAGCTGCAGTGAGGACGATGCTGAGAATAAGCATGCATACTGATCTTATGCAGAGTCTTTTAATAATTAGATTAAACAACACTTGGTTTTAACTTGTGTGGATCAGAGCATATATCCCAATTTATTTACACAATAATACAGACATAACCTATATACCTGATAAGAACTAAAACTTGTGAAAATGAAACCCAGATATGTCATTATTCGTATGAACAGCAGCTCTGAAAAAGATGGAGGCAGCTCAGGTTCCCTCAGTGGACTCCATGACCTAATTAGCTTTTTAAGCACCATGTTGCATAAATTTACATTTTAACAAGAAAACAGATTTATGAGACAGCCCTTATCATAACACCCACATGTAAAGACACGTTTCTGCATCTCGAAATATCTGCCAGTCAATGCATTCATTAGCTGTGTTAATCACAGCTGCTGTGCAACCAGGTGTGACACTCGACTCGTTGGATGTTGTTACACAGGTAGAGTTGTTCATTTTCTTTGTTTTTTAAATGTATTTATCAGAACACCACCCTACAAACAGCCACCAACGGACAGACAGCGATCACCACCAGAAACAACAGCGTGCAGCTGAAGTGTAACTACTGCCGAGGAGCGTTCAGCCTGAGGCCCGAAGTTCTGGACTGGGAGGTGAGAGCATCCTGAGGATTTGTAATTTGAAATTAAAGTATTTCCTTTTCACAAAGATAAGATTGGATAAGCCTTGGTGATCCATAGAGAATAAATTCCTCTATTAGGTCATTATGACGACATAAATAGAGGAAAATAAAGCGTTTAAATAATTAAAAGTACATAGAAAAAAATACAAGAACAATTTTACTAACAATTATTTAAATTTAGTAAAATAGATGCAATATTCATGTACTCAAACCTCAATAGTACTGTAAAATAATAGACGCTAAAACATGTGTATGCAAGTACTCAATCAAGAGAAAAACTTATCTTTTTAAACATTTTAATGATTATAAATTCCAGCAAAAATGCGGGGTTTGGTTCTTTATCAGGTCGAGTCATTCGTGTATGTCAACTTTGCATTATAATAAGGAACAAAAATACAACAAATTCCCTGAAACAAATTGATTTCATAGACCAAATGATTAATCAGTTACTTAATAGCCAGATAGATTAATCAGTAATAGAAGTTGCAGCCCAAGTCTAGCTTGGCTCAGAAAAAGAGTTGTAGTTGCAATCTTTTTAAATCATGCATACAGAGCATATGTGTAATTCATCTTTTAGACATAATCGGTACAATACATATAACCTAATGTGTTTGTACGTCTTCAGGAAAAGGTGTACCAGTTCTGCAGTAAGACGTGCTGCGAGGACTACAAGAAGCTGCACTGCATCGTGACGTTCTGCGAGTACTGCCAGGAGGAGAAGACGCTGCATGAAATGGTCAAGTTCTCCGGAGTCAAGAGACCCTTCTGCAGTGAAGGTATTCATATCCTCCCCTCTGGAGGACACTCAGTTAATCTGAGTCACGTTGAAGTAAATTGAGGCTAATCTTTCCCACGGAGAAAGCAAAAACGTCACATTGAATTACTGATTTCCTTTGGTTTGGTTTTCCTCCTCTTCTCTTCCTTTTCCTCCCCAGGCTGCAAGCTGTTATTTAAGCAGGATTTCATCAAGCGGTTGGGTCTGAAGTGTGTGAGCTGTAACCACTGCAGCCAGCTCTGCAAGAGGGGTTTGACCCGGCAGCTCGGAGGCATGACCCGAGACTTCTGCAGCGAGACCTGCTCCAAGAAGTTCCACGACTGGTACCACAAGGTCCGCTCACACTCACTGAAGCCGTTACTAAATGAACACACAATTATATCTGTCGCCGCTTCCTCCTTTTGTTTCCATCAAGACACTTAGACGCTTTAAACAGACCGTAGTCTTTTATAGTCTGGACTGCAGATGTCAAGACTGGCTCTAACAATACCCCTGCAGGAATGTTCTGTGCTTGCTCTGAAGCGTTCCTCTTGTCTCCACTAGGCGGCGAGGTGTGACTGCTGTAAGGTGCAGGGCAACCTGACGGAGTCCGTGATGTGGAGGGAAGAGATGAAGCAGTTCTGCGATCAGGACTGTCTGCTGAAGTTCTACCTGCAACAGAACGACCCCATCATGGTCACACAGAAAGGCCCCGAGAACTGCACCATGGGTAAGAACTGCTTCTGTGGTTGTGTGTGCACACGTGTGTTTGAGAGCTTCATTTTACCCTATCAATTGGGTTTCGTTATATAAGATTTGATTGAGCTCAAGGTTTTATCCAAATCAACTTGCAATAAGTGCATTCAACTGAGAAGAAACACACTCAGAAGAGCATGCATCCTGCAAGAGCATTAGCTATGTGCAGGACAGATATTTAATAATTATCAGGGAATTAATTCACATTATCTAAAGCATATTTATTCAGAAACAAAAGTCTTCCCTGCTTTATTTTACTATTTGTCATTAAGATTTCTCCATGAGAAGTTAATTTGATGCATTTTATTTTCCTCTCTACATGGTATGAAGCGCAAGGGGCTAAACTTGGGGTAAGTTGTGGTTTTCTTTGAATTTTTGAGGCATTATTTGTTGCTTTGTCTGAATTATTTGTTGTGAATTCCTCTGCCAATAATTGCACCACCTCTAGAGGTGTTGTGTATCCTCTTTGGATCTATTTGGTTGGCTGAAGACTTTGATGTACCTACTGTTCTTAAAAGAAAAAACTCATTTTCTGATTTAATTAAAGGTAGTTTTGTTTAAGCAGAACCCACTTTTCTGTTTGCAATCAAACCTCTTCATGTTTGTGTTTTGTACTCTTTTCTCTGGCACGTTGCAGATGGTGAATCAGGGAACTGTGGCGTACGCTGGCGGAGGTTTGATGAGAGACGTGAAGAACAAGGCCGTGCTCTGCAAGCCGCTCACGCTCACCAAGGCTACGTACTGCAAACCGCACATGCAGAGCAAGCTCCTACAGACAGGTAATCAAAGCGTCTGACTTAGAAGGGTGCAAAAACTGAATAGTGACAATATTGGTGGGATAAAGTTAGTTTGCACAAGAGAAAAAGACAGAAAACTTGGACATTTCTTTGCAGTCTTCACTTAACGTTCGTGCAGCTTGACCTACAAGCATCAGTACACACATGGATTTGCATATATAATGGTATCGGCATGTGTCTGTCCACAGATGTAGACGACGGTGTGAAGAGGGAGTATATTCCTGTACCGATACCTGTGCCTGTCTTCATCCCCGTACCCATGAATATGTATTCCCAGCTCACCCCCACCCCAATCTCTCTGCCTGTACCGGTAAGACATGACAAATGCACTGACTATTCATGCTAAAAAGACTTTAACATACAATAGAAAAATCAATTAAAGCCTCTATAATAAATGTGATGATACCAGGCTGCTTAAGTGTCTCAAAAGAGCAAAGATTAGAAAACACTTGTTTATGTTAAAATGTTGTTATTGTTGTCACCAAAGCAAAGTAAGCCCTTTATTAATCAATGCCCTGTGCTTTCCAGGTTCCTGTGCCTGTGTTCCTGCCCACCACCCTGCAGGGGGCGGAGCAGATCATCCAGACCATCAAAGATCTGAAACGAGAGGCCCCCTCAGACCCTCTGGAGGCTGACATGCTCTCTGAGGCCGAGGAGATTTCAGACGACAAGAAGCCAGGTACACTCAGAGACTATGTACTTTAAGCCATGAATGCAAAGCTTAAAGACATTATAGAGATTTAATTTGACTTACTAACTAAACAAAGTGGGAAAAATGTATTTTCATATTTGATTTTTTTTAATATCCCACAAATAAAAACGTCTGACTGTTTGACTGTAAACAACATGGCTGTGTGTTTCAGACGTGACGCTGGTGAAGGTGAAGAGCGAGCTTCTAGGGAAGAAGGCCTCCAGAAGCAGCTCTGAGGAGGAGAAGGAGAAGGAGGAGGAGGAAGAGGAGGAGAAGGAGGAGGAGGAGGAGAAGGAGGAGAAGGAGAAGGAGGTGGAGAAGGAGGAGGTGGAGGAGAAGGTGGATAAGGAGGAAGAAAAGGAGGAGGAGGAGGAGGAGGAGAAGGAGAAAGAAAAGGAAAAGGGGGAGGGGAAAGAGGACGAAAAGGAGGATAAAAAGGAACAACAGGATGAGGAGGAGGACAAGTACGAGTCTGACCTGGACCTGGAGGCAGACTTTCCTCAAGGTAAACGCCTCCTATACGTGTAGTTTAAGACCTGTAATTAAACTCCCTAGATAAAAGGTAAAAAGTAGAGAATGATTTCCAACTTCGCCTTTGTCTTATCACCTACCTTAGGTTTTATCTGAATAACATGGTCTCTTGACTGCATGAAGACACTATGTATAAAGTCTTGTGTTGTTTTGTGTCTCAGCCTCAGAGCCTGTTCCAGTCCTGGAGGGAATGGACGAGGACATGGGCTTCTCTCTACCTCCGGTCCTGGCTGAGGAGAAGGAGGAGGAGTCTGCACCTCGACCGCAGCCCAGGAGACAAGTATGTACATCAACACATGTACAAAAAGAAAATGTTTCTACTAGCCATTTTAAGTTTACCTGTATTCATTGTGTTTTGTGCTGCAGGGGAACAAGAAGCAGGCGGTGGAGGATGGCTCAGATTTGGCCTCTTCTTCCTCGTCTTCCTCTCCAGCACACAGACTGTCGGGACGGTCGGTGCCTCTCAAAGCTCGATACGGCGTCAACGCCTGGAAACGCTGGGCGCTGTCTCCTGACCAATCAGACGACACCAAAGTAAAGGACAGCTCCAAACCAGGCAAGCTAAACCAGATCATGAACGCACTCTAGTTGCTGAGTAGAAAGGAGGACCATAACTGCCATTACAATAAATAATAAATTACTGCTAAATTAAATCAAGGAATTTCAAAATAAAAGCCTAATATAAATATAAATCAATTTAAATGTACAGGTACACTTTGAAATGAAATCAAAGGAATATCTGAAAAATCAATTTTTATATTTTATTATTTCTCAATATTATTTGTATTCATTCATTATGGTAATTATTTTCCCATTTCATATATTGCTATATATTTTTAATGTGTTTCCCCACACATATGAATGAAGGGGCCTGCCGTGCAGGTGTGACCTCACTCAACATTTCATTATTTTCTATCCTCCATACAGTAGAAGTTGCTTGGCTAAAATGATACACTATTGTTTATTATCTCAAACACTTATTTTAGAACATGTAAGTTGTGTTTGCTAAGAGCAGTCCATGTTTGTTCCCTCAGCTCCTGCAGGTCGGTCTAAAAGCAACCTGCTGTCTCTGAGCTCGGAGGAGCTGAACGCCGCTCTATCCCGGTTTGTGAAGGAGGTCTGCCGGCCGGGCGGGGAGCGCTACTCTCCAGACAGCATCTTCTACCTCTGCCTGGGGATCCAGCAGGTAGGTACTGGACCAGGGAATAAAAACTACAAAACACAGCATCACCTCTCCAGCAAGTCATAGACCATGAATATAAAGTAACACCCCAAAAAGTAGAACATTGGAGATGGACACAAATCCTTGATATTGCACCACATCCGTTTTGAAATAAAAAATGTGTGAATGTAAATTATTTTCACATGAGGTTAATGCTGAGAAATTTCCACGGCAAAATGAAAAGAAAGGAGACCGAGGGTTGGAGGGTCTCTTCAGATTCCACCACACATTTTTTAGTGAGAATTAAATGATGATAGAGAGGGATTTTTTTAAAACCAGTCCATAATTGTTTTTATGAAAAATCCGGAGCATTGTGTCTATAAGATAAGTGAAAAGTGTACATTTAAAACACAATAGCACCTTGCCATGTGGTCGGCCCTATGGTGCACGTCCGTCCTTTTTTTTGTTCCTCATTTCCTGTCCCCTCTCCGTCCATATAAAAAAATAAAAGCAAATATGCCATTAACATATTATCATACTAAAATATAATATGAAAGCTATTTAAAAAAGAGATTCAAAGGCTTGGCAATCATTGTAATGTTAGCAAAGTAAACATTTAATTGACTTCCCCCAAACTACTGAGTATAATAACTAAAAATAAAACGTCTTTAAATAAAAAACTAAATCTTTTATATTTAAGATTGCCATTAAACAGTTAAAAAGACTTGGCATAGTCAACCCTGTTCTATTATAATGCCATTTGTGGTCATTGTAGAGGTAGGAACTAAAGTGAGAGAGTAAAGGTTCCCAGGGGGACAGATATAAGAGGCGCACAGTCTCTCCGTCCCTCACATGTGAGCAGCAGCAGCGACATGGCTGCAGAGAGGAGAGCAGGAGTGCCCAAAGTCTTCTGGACGGTGATTTTTCTGACAGAAAAATGTAAGATTGATTTAATATTTTAGTCAAAACGAAGTTTAAACTGTCGTTGTTTTAATGTGAAGTTGTATTAAGGGATCTATCTTAGAACACTTGGAAATGTCTGGGAACTTTCCGGGCCTTGCTTCTGTATTTCCCTCCTTTTTTGGGTTTTGTTTTACTAATGCATTTTCAGTAAGTTCATTTGTGGGTTTTTGCAAAGGTGAGCACTTGTAGTGTTTTTAGTAGAAAGTAACGTTCTTGTAAATGTGCAGATTTGTGTCCAATGATTATACCAATTTGCTGTTCACATTCTGAACCAGTGTTGATACTTGATTTAAATATGAGGACACTCGCATCACTCAATCCAGCTCTTTTTAAACGTCACTGTTGGAGTTTTACATTTTTTTAAACGTCATTTTTCTTCGTGTTTTGAAGCATCTTCACTCCAAAGGCCGGAAGGATGACCTGTTCAGCGACCCGGGCTACCGGCAGTTCGGAGAAGAGCTCAACAAGGTCCTGAAGGACTGGCAGCCCAGCGTGCTCCCTGATGGTGAGTCTGATTGAACCACCATGTGCTTCCACCAATATGGAACATTTTCAGCAGGCATGTGCTGCTCTTAAGCTCCTCCTGCTGGTGAAGATGAACTCAGTGTCCAATGATTATAACCATTTTGCTGTTCACATTCTGATCCTCTGTGATTGGACTTTTATTATTATATGAGGACACTTACACAGCCAAGCTAAATCTTTAAAAGGGGGGGGGCTTATGTATCCTTTTTATTGAGTAGTTAATATTTTCCATACGTTTTTACTTTGTGCATTTTAATGGTTCCTACTATTGTGCATTTAGTGTTGAATCATTTGTGATTTGCACAAAGTGATATGCACAGAATTGATATCTAAAAATAAACAGACAAATGTGTTTATTTAATTATGAAATAACTGAATTTACCGTGAGTGTTTGAGTTGTTCTTCTTGGTCCAAAAACATTAGTGTGTGTGTGTGTGAAGAAATGACGGTGTTTCAAATAGCTGCATGTCATTTAAATCTGCAGAATGAGGTCCTGCACATATCGATAGATTAAGAGTCATATTTCCTTGGATCCTGCACAATGATCTCCAGACTAAAGATGTTTTATGGTTTCCTCCTGCAGGCTCTCTGTGGGGCCGGGTGGAGGAGCAGAGTCTGTGGAGCAGCCGGCAGCTCGGGCAGCAGGGTCCGGACGCCCTGCTGCGCTCGCTGGTTTACCTCAACACCAAACACTTCGGGCTGCGCACCGTGGAGCAGCACCTCCGCCTGTCCTTCGCCAACGTCTACGGCCCCTGACACCGTGCATCCTGTCACCAAGGAGACTACCGTCTGCATCCGCGTGCCTTCCCTCTCTCAGGATGACAGCGGTGAGACAACGTTATAGTTTATGTTGGAGGTTCATATCATAAATTGAGAAAATGCTAAAGGTTTTATCTTCGTCTTTCAGTGCAAACAGAGTCGAGGAAGAGGAAGCGTAGCTCAGAGGACGGCGATCAGGACTTTGAAGCAGACGAAGACTCGGGAGGCTCGTCCGCTCGCTGCCCGGTGAAGAAGAACGAGTGTCTCCTGTACGACTTCTACAGATCCAAGTGGTGCGTTCAATGTTGGCAACCAACCTTGCTGAACTCTTAATGAGGAATCTTAGCGTTTTACCTTTTTTATTGACTTTATTCTGATAAATGTTCAGTTTTTTCCTGTCATGCTTGAATTAAAGATTTCTTCATCTGTAATTAAACCTTAATTGGTGTTTTTAAAGAGCAGTAACTTGATCTGAAATCAAACTTTATTTCTTGCACTTAATTAACCATAAATATGACGTCCATTCTCGCCAAATTGTATCCGTAGAAAGATAAATTTAGCTCCGTTGTCTGTGTCCCTCAGTCCTGTGATTATACCTCATTGCTGTTCACATCCAGAACTACAATGTTGACTATATTTAAATATGAGGACTTGCCTTAGAATAATCTGTCGTTTCTCAATGATTTAATAAATTCCGAACAATGAATACACACTGTGCTCATTCTTTGCCCCCACCTCGAATCACATATTTCCCTTTTTCTACATCCTTTCAATCCTTTATTTTTCCTTCTAATTTTTATACATTTCTTCCTCCTTCTGCCTCCCTTCCTCCCCTCCCTTCCTGCAGCCCGTCGTTGTTGCGGGAGCGTCTCGACGTCTTCTATGTTCAGCCGGATCCGTCCTGCGGTCCCGATGACCCCCTGTGGTTCAGCTCCACGCCGCTGGAGAGACAGATCCTGGAGAGCCTCCTCGCCAGAGTGCTCCTGGTCAGAGACGTTTACACAGACACACCCCAAGAAGAAGAGGAGGATGGGGGAGAAGCAGCTGGGGCAGAGTAGCAGCCTTTTTGACTTCATGCTTGCTGACCCTGAACACTCAGTGGAGGAGGACGCAGGGGGAAGCTAGTAGAGTGTGTGTGCTTTTCCTGCGTTTCCCCCTCTCCCCTCACATGCTGTTTCCTCCTGGTGAGGGGCGTCCACAACCGAGAACTTGAGGAGAGGGTGATGAAGAGCAGCCCGAACTATCGGATAGATTCCCAAATAGAGAGGAGAAACACAGCCACAAATGAGTCCTGATGTGTGAACTAAGTGGGATTATGGGAGGAGCTATAATTTGTTCTCATAGCGTATCAACGGTTATCATATTTAAAAAGTTAGTATGTGAAGTTGAATGCCCAGCGTGCTTATAGTGCTCAAACATCAGCTTAACTGTATTTAAACAGAACTGTGAGACATGTTATCAGCAGGGATGTAATGAATCAATTGTCTTCTGTCCTCTGTGGAGTGAAGAGCTTTAGAGTTATTTTTTACAAAGAGTTGACGGGCAGAGTAAAGCTCTGGGTTACACCAGAGCTAGTGCCCAGTATGAGCTGATGGGAGAGGGCAAGACTGGAGAAGAGTCTACTAAAGCGTGCCGATTAAAACTCCATCCTGGATGCATCAGGAGCTCAGTTTGTACAAAGATAGACGTGCAGGTAGGATTGTCTGGGCCATTATTTACGACTGTTCCCATTTCAGCAGCTCACCATGCCACATTAACTGATGCTCTATATTTCCAATTTCTATTTTAATAAAGGATGATAAAACACCAAATATTCTACTATTTTTGCAATGACCCATCCGTGTTTTAACAATGTCACTTTGTTCACTTCACTTACTGGTTTTTGAAATGTCTACGGAAGGAAGGAAGCAACAGTGTTTTGTGTTTTAGGATAAAAATGAATCGTTCACACCTGTGGGTTTGTCAGATGTATGCTCAGGTTGAAGTTTTAAACATGAACTGCAGGTGTTTCCTGGTAATGTGGGCATCACTCTACCGGACTACAAACTGCAGCGTTGCTCTTGAATGCTGTTGAGTTTGTGATTGCTCTGATGAATACTAACTTCAGAAAAGTGACCACACACCATTCTCTGGTGCAAGTTTGTTTGAAGGGATTCTTTTGTGCATGATGAAGCAGTTGATGGTGTCACCAAACTTGGTAAATAAAATTGCATATGCATTGCAGCTGGGATTTTTCTTGCTACACACGTCCAGGTTAATGAAAACTGGTCCACATGTCTTGTAATCATTCAGACAAACGGACCTTGTTTCCAGGGAAAATATCAAGAATAAGAAAAGCTATAAATTGTCCCACCTTTTTATTAAGTGCTCGCAAACTGGTGTGTTTCTGTACCCGGGTTAAGGTTGTAAAGCTGACTGTAAGTCCAAAAGTCTTGGGTCCTTCTGTTGCATTTTTCCCTGCTTGAAGGTGGAATGTCTGACTCTCCAGCATGTCTTGAACGCAGCCTCTTCCGCTCAGTCAGGCCGACATGCTGCTCTCCCACATCATACCTGAGCTGCTTTCATTTCTTCCCATCATCCCTCACTGCTCTTCCTGTCAGTGCTGCTCTCAGGCGAACCCGTTTGCACCACAGAGGACTTTCAGGAGTCTGATCCCAGGACTGTAAAAAGAGGACTGACTGTAACCCTCATGCTCTCTGCTCTCTCTGGGGCGGTCAAAGGCCACCTACAGACATGCTGCGTTTCTTCACAGGCCATTACGGGAACCTTTACTCACGTGATGTAGCATTATGCACCTCCTGAGCCCAGATTGGGTGGTTTTCAAAGTGTAAATATCACAGTGTGTGTAGTTTAGGGGTAAGAAAAACACCCAGTGAGGTCTTCAACTTAAAAAAAAGAGTATTTATTTATCCTCATGAGTTTATCCTCTTTACGTTGGGGTGGGGTTTCCACTTCCTTCTCAACCCTTGTTCATTGAAAACCTGCTGCAGCCCCTCGCCTCACTGCCATTAAGAAACATGGACAGATCAGAGACTATTTTTGAGGATTTCCTTTGTGCTTTAGTCCTTGTGTTTGTACTTCCCTGGCTTGTCTCCTTTAAAGACTGAATACTGAGCACTTTTTTTGAGTGCCCTCTTCTTCCAAGCTGTTGTAGAGTAAAAGCACATATGATATATTATTAAAAGCTGGTCGGACCTTTTTACTTTTTCATTTTTTACACTTTTATTTCTTTGGTATTTTTTTTAATTCATGTCCATAAATGACCTGATAGCTTATTTCATTTTTTGGAGTTTTATTTGCTCTCTGATTGTTTAAACACTTTGGAGAAAGTGTTGAAGTGAGGAATATTTGTTCTACTTTCTCTTGTTCACCTATTAACTGTCCTCCTGATATGTAAAGATGGATGAACTTAACTCCCAGACAACATTGAATTCTCCCCAACAAGTGCTCAAAATACAAGGAGACACCCGGAAATAAAACTCCCGACACTTCCAGAGTTTTCCTTTTCTAAAAAGTGTTCCTGTTATTTTGTACACTTGTAAGTTAATTTAATGGTCTAGAAGTGCATTTCATTTTAGAGGGTTAACACTGATCCCTTGTCACCAGCCCTGAAACCTTTAAAAGTTTGGAAGTGAACTGATCCCTGACCCCTGGATCAGAGTGCCCAGGTCTGGACCTTCAGGAGACGCTGTGGCTTTAAAGCCGAATGTGAATGTGCCTATCTGTAAATACAAAGTGAGTGAGTCTGATGTGTGTGGGCTGATCTGTGGATCATGTTAAATAAATAATTTCATTTTCTAAGCAATGTTGATGTTTTAATTTGCCTACATTAAGAACAAAGGGTCAGGTAACTACATCAGTGTTTAGTCCTGAGGTTTTACTTTCATGTGGAGATTGTCTTGAAAACTGCTGCTAACCTACGGTAATGTAAAACATAGGGATTTGATCTAAAAGGGGCTCTTTTTTTACTCAGTTCAGCTTCATATTTGTATTTTGTGCCTCTACTGGGACATGTCTCCATGCTTTAATGTTCAAAAAGCTCTTTATTTTCCTCATACTGCCTGTGCTGCAAGTCTCTTTTCACCCTCCGTCTGAAACCAGAGCCCAGTCTGCTCTGATTGGTTAGCTGGCCGGCTCTGTTTTGATTGGTCAACCCCTTAGAGATGTCGCGCCCCTTAGCCAAACTGGTACAATGTGTGGAGTGCTAGCCAATAGAAGCACGACTGTTACATAGTGATGTCATTATCGTCCAGAAGTAAACAAAAAAGGTCCGTAAATTATCCAGAGTAACTAACCACCATTTGTTTCCTTTGTAAGAAAAGTTGCTGAAGATTTTTGAATTGATATCACATAGAAAGGTAAACATTAAAAAAAGTTGCCCAGCAGATCTGACACACCAATCTTTCCTCCATATTTCCTGCAATCAGAACATAATATATTATAATCTAGCTGTGTAATGTCAGATTCACCATTCAAATACGAGTTGGAAATTAGCATCAGAAGCTCAGTATATGATGCTTAATTTCTTGAATATTTAACACCTGTGGTGAAGTTCTAGCTCAGTTTGGATAACTAAAATATATACATTTCTTCCAAATGTCAAACTGTATGAAAAGGTCAGGGGTGGATGACATTAGGCATGTTAATCTGAGAACATAATGGAAATATTTCCCCACCGGGCGTCCAGATTAAAGTCAGAGTGTTTACGTTGACACAACATGGAGGCCTCTTTGTGTTCTGACCTTCCTCGCTATCATGTCCCCTTTCTCTTTTTAACAAGGTGCCAGGCCGATATGACACTGAGGCAGGGAGAGTTATCTAAGAGATGACAGACAGCAGAGGAAGAGGAGGAGGAGGAGGAGGCCTGTCGACACACCGGGGTCAGAGTCAAGAGACAGGAAGTCGGGTTGTAAAGGTTAAAGAGGCGGGATGTGTTGCTTCACCAGGCAGCAACGCAGAGTGGTGGCCAAAGTAAGATCCTGCTTTAGATCAAAATACAGTAAATGTCTTTGAGTTATGGACTCAAAAAGATCACAATAGGTTTGACTTTTAAGAAATGGGGATAGACCTTTTCACTATTTAAGGACATTTTGTAGACCCTACACTGCTCTCCTGTTTACATGGTAAGAATGACTTCAATCACTGCTCCAATGCAACATACAATATATTTACTATACAAATAAAATAGTGCTATAGACAAAATGCTTCAAGTATTTCGCAAGAATGAAAAATATATGTATGTGAATAGTAAAAGATAAAACAAGTAGAAAATAATAAGAAACAAGTAGAAAAAATACTGTATACTGTAATAATATATACATGTCTGTGCATACATTATTTTAATGGTGACACTTTCATTTCATTATTAAATATAAAAAGAGAAATCTATATTTTTACATGCATTTCTTTTTCTTTACTCCGAATATATTTATAAAATATTTATTGATTTATGTCTTTCCACTCCCGTTTTATTTACCTAAATTTTGCCTCATTTATTTATTATTATTTTACTAAATACTTTATATTTATGGCACTCCAATGACTCCAAATCCTACTGAATAACTTTACATGAGTTTGGGATAAAGTCTATAAACTGAGTCTAGTGGTGCCATAAATGGTAATAGAGCAGTGCCCCGTCCCTCCCAACGGGGGGCGCTCTGCCCTCACAGTGATCCCCTCCCTGGGGGGGCCGGCGGAGTGTTTCTGAGCCGCTGGTTTATCGGCCATCAGCACCAGCAGATGTGTTGTTAAACTGTAACCTCCATCATTAGCCGAGGGCCGAGCCGCTGGTTTGTTGAGCTTCCCTATCAGGAGCCTCGTCTGACAAGAGGTTCCTCTGCAGTCGCCTCCTCCCATGAGCCTCTGCACACCCCTCCCCCTTTACTCCCCAGCCTCACCCTCCACACAGAAGAAGCATTGCACGAAAACTCAAATATTTTGGAGGCTTTAAGGACCAACAACTGTAAACCATCCCTTATATTTCATCATACTTTTTTTTGCTGCGGGTGGAGGTCCAACACACGGTGACAAAACCCAATTTTTTGAAGAGGCAGCTCTTTCCTTTCTGTGCTATCTGTCAGAGTTGGCCAGACTCCAGTAACTTGTCCCATTGATCTAAAGCTAAAACGGCCCTGAGCGCTCACAGCCCGGCCCGGCAGCGAGCGGGGCGGGTGTACAAACATTTTTCACCCTCGTGGGTTTTTTTTTGTTTGGGCTCAATCCCCAGCTCTTTCAGGGGGCATAAAGGAAGCGCTGTGGTCAGCAGGGTCATGTGGGCGAGGCCCGGGGGGGAGACTATAGGTGGCGATTAGGGCCTCTAATGTGCAATGAATCCTCTACGAATCACATGATATGAACTAATGTCGCCATTTAATGATAAAACAACAGCCTGTGGGAGGGAAGAGCCAGTGTGTGTGGGAGTGTGTGTGTGTGTGTGTGTGTGTAAGCGTGTGTGTATGGATGCAGTGTACAGCTGCACGGAGGACAAGAGGGCAGGAATGGATGACAACTGCATTTCTCAGGTTGTGTGCCTCAACATGCGGCGCAGGACCAGCTGGAGGACGGGACAAGGTTTCTCTGGGATGTGGGTTAAAGAGCAACACATATTCTCTCCTCTTCACTTCCTGCAGGAACAGTTTTAAAATAAAGCTCCAAATAAGTCCACTTCCTTCTTGGATGCAGCAGAAGTCATGGCTTCTTCCAAACTGAGGATGACGATATCTGGATTTAATTTCGGGGACAACAACTGTCTAACCCTACATAGACACATAAAATACACACACACACACACACACACACACACACACACACACACACACACACACACACACACACACACACACACACACACACACACACACACACAAATGACAGTGTAACCTTGGCTCTGACTGGTGGGGAGGGAGAGTGGGGGGGCTTGGATCAAGTTAAATTTAGGATAGTCCGACCCTATTTGGAGAACCAGAGAGAAGCAGTGTGTGCGCAGATTTACCAAACTTCACTTTTTCAAAAGAGCCTATAAGATATCTCTCTCACACACACACACACACACACACACACACACACACACACACACACACACACACACACACACACACACACACACACACACACACACACACACACACACACACTGGCCCTCTTAAAACGCACTACATTTTAGTGATGTAAACTGTAGCTGTGGCCTTTAAAAAACTGAAGGGTAAATAAAGAGACAACTAAGTTATGTATATTAGCATTATAAATTTTACACTTCACAAAAAACTGGTCTTGTTTACTGTATCCTAAGCCGCTAGCATTACTGTACCTCCAAGGAATCTGCAGAAAAAAGCTTTGAGGTTTCCCTAAGCCAATAAATCTATTACTACAGCAAACAATAAAACACCTAAACTGCTGTTCCAAGAAAAGAGTGTGTAAACTGAAAGAGGTTTTAATGTGTGTGCAGCTCCGTGCTCGGGTCACGTAAGGTCACTGAGGTTTGAGTAAAGTGAGGAGATGATGCCACTTTTCACATTAGTGTCAGTGTGTTTTTTTCCTTTAGTGAACCCCCCCCCCCCCCCAAAAGACAGGTGAAAATGTATTCCTCCATTTTTTCTTCCATTTGAAGCATTTTTAGAGTCATGACGACTGTACGCCTGGTGCATGCAGGTGCCAGCCAGGTGCATTGTGGGTACTGGGTTCATACTCTGGCCTCACCTGTAGGTGTCCCTGCAGAGCTGACCTCTCCTCACACACTTCTGTCATTAAGCTGATCCCCCCCCCCCCACCCCCCACCCCCTGTGTCTGTGGACAGTCAAAACAAGCCACCCCCACTGCACACTGTGCTAATGCTGCAACATTACATCATGTATAGCATGTGAGAAGGAATTAATGTATCGACTACAGGAGAATTATTTGACTTATTTAGAATTTGTTTGATTTTTTTTGTGAAGTCATACTCGAACAAAAAGAGGGTTTTCTTGTCCTGCGAAATTCTCAAATATTTTTAATACAACAAATATTTTCCATCCTTAAAATAAGTACATAACATTTACATACCCTTTTTAAATGTACTTGTCAGATATTTATCTATAATAATACATCATTTATCAATAGAGCACGTTTCAACAACAGGGCATTTCAGAGGGCTTAATAAAAGACACTACAATCATCAGGAGAAATTATAAATGTTCATTAAAATACAAATAAAAACTGTCAACAAATAACAGAATGAGATTTAAAATACTAGAATAAGTATCAGTGCAGGGTACACAAATTGAATTATCTATTTGATTTCTGAAGGTCTGTTTGTGGATCTAAAATAATGAAACGTTTTTATTCATTATTAATTATATAACATGATTTAACAAGTGGCTGTTACGCCCTAAATCACCTCAGCTGTTATTACTTCATGACTCACTGTAATGGTGCTGAGAGCGTGGCTGTGATACCGCTTTATGATTTAGTCTTTCATTATTCTTTTGTGCAAACTATTTAAAGCCTATTCTTCTCCGTTCTTTAAAGGAAGGAGGTTTTATTGACTGGTCCTTTTAAGTTTCTACGACTTGTTTTGCTAAGTTGCTTCATGGGACAAAATGATTCTTTAAAATAAACTATAATTTTAGAAACATATGTTAAGATCATAATGAGGGGGAAATAATCGACATTTTAATGAAAGAAATGCATAATATGCAAAAAGTGTGTCTAAAAACAAAGTAAGGGCTGAAATGAAAAAATCCAACGTCTCCCTAAAATATTACAATTTAGGTTTTCTTTGGTTCAATTTTCTCTTCCCACAGTGAAT
Source organism: Eleginops maclovinus (assembly GCF_036324505.1). Classification (NCBI taxonomy): domain Eukaryota; kingdom Metazoa; phylum Chordata; class Actinopteri; order Perciformes; family Eleginopidae; genus Eleginops; species Eleginops maclovinus. The sequence goes on from NC_086355.1 coordinate 4,498,232, forward strand.
CCCCTTTTCTATTGTGTTTCTTAGGGATGCATTTAAAGTTCTTGTTGAAATTTCAGACTTTTTTTAATGCATTTTGGTACTTAACTGTGAGGTTGCATGATCTAAACTCTAAAAAATGCCTTCAGAAGTTTGACAGTTGGCTACTAAAGCAGGAACGTTTCTGTGAAACAAACCGACTTCTTTCCATGAGCCGCGCTCCGGCCTCAGAAACAGATTCATCACACTCCTGAAATACATAAGGAGGGCCAGAGGTATTTGTGCTGTGAGCTGAGTGTGAATTTGTGAGGTGATTAAGGGCTAAAAATAACCCACTGGTGGCCCCGGGCTGCAGGACTCAGTGAGACGACTCTCTTCCTGTGGCTTCTCCACCACGGGGCCAAGTGGGACTTTATAGGGGCCACGAGTTTAAATGGGTTAAAATAAAAATACAAACTACTGTCAGGATCATGGGGCTGAACGTCTGAACTTCCTCAGAGGTCCCCCAGCGTCACATTTGTATTTATTTATTTAAATGAAAGGCTGTCGTAATGAATTTACAGATATATTGTTGTACAATGTCCACAATTCTACATTAACGTCTTATGTTTATATAAATACATTTATCCCTTTTTGGTTTTATTTCATATTTTATTGGGCATCTCATCTTTACCTTTTTCATGTATATATAAAGTTGTTTAATTGTATTTATTTAATTGCACATTCCTACTCTGACTTCTTATGTTAATATCAATATTTGTATAATTTAATGATTTGTTTTTTAATCTTAACTTAGATTTCTGGATTCTTTTTGTGTTCACCAAGATTTATTTGATAAAAAATGGTCTCTTTTGGAAACAGGTAAGGGTCTCTGCTGTCTGTAAAGCAAAACATTTTGTATTGTTTTGTGTGAAAATGTGTAAAAACTAATAGGTTATATCCAAGCTCCAGCTGTCTGGCACAAAAGCAGTGTTACTACTATCTTTCTCAACTAGGCTGATGCTGTGATCTGTGGATAAAATGCATGATGGAGGAATGTGGTACTGTTTGGCCCTGTTTGGTGGGTGACGGGCGGAGGCCTCCGTCAGTCTACCAACAGATCCACTATCTCCCATCACTCTGCAGCCACTGCACCCAAGAGCCGGCACTCATGTAGCCTGCTGTCGTTAGTCTGCATGTCAAATATTCCACATCCTAAAGCTGCCTCTTCTCAGTGTTCAACTTATTGGACATTTATGCTCATCTGGGAGTCTCGAACGAAGACTTAAAATAACATTCAGTTTAAAAACCAATCAAGAGTTTTTGTTCCCCGTGTTTACCCCTTAGCCTGAAGAGAGTTGAAGCAGGGACGTCCCACTCCAGCTGTGTATCATATTTTTATTTAGAAATGGGCCTACAGTACAATAACACACACCTTTTTGAGCTGTGTTGGAAATGGGGAACAGGACATTTCAACACAACAACAATTCTTTTTAGATGCCTTTATCTTCTAAGTATTTTCAGGTTAAGGTTATTCATATGTACCTGTAGGTAGTTTGCAGATAAAAAGACAAGGGATCCATCCTGACACACATTCTTAAAACAACACGGACAAATTTCTAACACAATTTGTATTAAATAAATTGGCATCTGTGTGACACTGCTACGACTTATTCCTTTGTGCGAAAGCTGCAGGAATAAAGCTGTTTTTATACCGCTTTGTTCTACACTTTGGGACAACTAACCTCCGGCCCGAAAGGAGATGCTTAAATTCTGAGTGCAGAGGGGCGGGCGGGGGAGTCATCGTTCAGTATAGAGCTGGATAACCGCTGGAGCTGCCTGAGGTTCAGGGTCTCCAGGTTTAGCTGTGGCTCACCAATCAGTCTGCTGGACCAGTATATGATCTGAGTTAGAGTTCTCAAGTAACAACATGTTGCTGATAATACTTATAGTATATTAATATCTTTTTTTTAAATAAATAACTAATATTAGGCCGTGGAGAAACCCACATCACGGATACTCAGCAGTATTTTTAAGTTTGACTCCTTCAGCTGCACAGTATTTCATTTTACATACAGATTTTTAACCATAAACGTTCAGTAAATTCCCTTATCTCTCTCTACGTATATGAGTGTGTGTTTTAACTGTTGCCCTGTCGATGCCCGCTGTGGCCAGAGTTCAAAGGGTTCATTTCGCCCACCCCCCTCATGTATTACACAGTGTTGTTAATTACCTTCGCTCTGTAGAGGGTGCAGCCTGAGTTTGTGAGAGATGTTTGACTCTCAGGTGCGAGACTGACACGTCCGCCTTATTTTAATTATTCCTGGATGTGGTTATTGAAGTGGGCCTGGCTTCTCTGGCTCAGCTTCACTTGTGACATTTGCTGTGGGGATTCAAAGGGGGGGGGGGGTCAGAGGTCAAAGAGCCTACAGAGAGAGCGATGCCTTAGAAACTCTCCTGATGTGGACAGAACATCTCATCCTCAAATATAGACCGGACAGGAAGAGAAAAAATGGACTGACTTTTCGGGGGTTTGACTTTCCTTTGGAGTATTATAATATTCTCATGGGTAAAGAGTTTTATCTTGAGGGGGGGTTTTCGGTTAGCTGATATCAGCAGCCTGTGAAGACTAAATATTTGACCTTTTGAGGTTTTTTTTATATTTAGTTGTGAAATTATCCTCAGGCTCCTTCCTTACAATGTCTAGAATATCAGGGATCAGTACCCCCACATTAATATAAGGTATTATTCTTAAAATGACTAGTTTATTTTCATTTTTCTTAAAGTGTATTTTGATCCGAGAGATTTTTAACTCTTTTTTTTATATACTGGACTTACTACAAATATTCCTCAGAAATTACAACTCCATATCTTCCAGGAACAATGACATAACATGGTGCTTGAATATTTTCCTTTTAGCTGACGCCTTAAATCTAATGTTTGTATATAATAAATATATAATAAGTACCTTTTGGATTGACTGAGGTCTTAAACTGATTGTGAAATTGAAAAAATGAAAGTGAGAACAACAATTATGGTACAAAAAATTTATTTAGTAACAGTTTTGTAAACATTTGAGGTAAATGAACATTTACATCAACTTGTTCTTACAAAAGAATCATTCATACACAAGGCACTTCTCTTGTTTAAGACAGCATTGAAAACAGGTTGCTGTTCTGAGCACGGTGAGATGGTTTCCTCCCTGACGAGCCGGAGAAATCATCCGCATGAAACGTAAGAGGAGAGAGTTTCCCAGGAGTCACGGGGGACCAACGGGCTTTGAACACAACATCGTGTCAGGGGGCTTCGTCTGCAGGGTGAGGGGAGGGCCAGCGACCCGGCTAACTCAACAGTGGAGTCCCGTCTGTGAGAACAAACTGCGTGAACACACAGAAAAACACCCCTCTGTTTATTCTCTCTCTCCCAGTGTATTTGAAATGCTCTATCTTCAGACTTCTCTGAGTTTGAGATGAATAAGTGTTTTTGTTAATACTGCCTTCTCTGTGAGGAGTCACTTTAAGACATGTTTTCCTTTGAGGAGCGTAGAGATTGGCAGTTTTCTCGTCACACTCTCTTTCTCTCTCTCTCTCTCTCTCCCTCTATACTACTACTACCGATATCATCATCGTAGAACAGCAATTTTTCTTTTCCTAAATGTGCAAATGTTTATCAACTACCAAAATGTAAACTTTAGGGATCAAAAACAAATGTAGGTAACAGATTTTCTTTTGTCATTTTGAACAAGAAACATGGATTTGTAAAGGCTGCTTTTACTCATGCGCTGTGTCGTGTTTGTTCTCCTCTTTGTGTTTCTGTTTGCACTAAATGTCATTTAAGCAACTTAAGTAAGATGAGACATTTTACCGATATGGGTACAGATACTCTAACACCATACAGTACCATCTTTTTGTAACCCCCACCCCCAAAAATAATTGCTCTCTCTCCAGTGTATTAACCTGCACATTAACTGCTGGGAAAGTAGTTTTTCCTAAAATGCACAACCATATTAATACTGAATAGCCTTGTTTTGCCCTGTGGATGCAAAAGGCCCGATGCAGATTTGCAGAGGATTCAACTTTTTACTTAAAATGTTGACCGAGAGGGGAACTCACAGGGTCAAACAGTGGGTTAAGGTGTCTGTAAAGCAGAGACGTGCCCGGGTTGTGAATGAACCAAACAGCACAGAGACACGACTGCTGCTCAAAGTTTCTAAAGATCTCTAGGAATTAAGATGAACACAACAAATTAGAAGGTCATCTGCGTCTGTATTTCTTACTTTTTGTTGTTGAGTAATATTCAATTAAAGAAATGAGCACTTTTCAGAGTAAAACCGATGATGAAGCAATGGGAAATGTGTGACGGTGAATATTGTTAAACCCCCAAAACTTGCTCTCAATATGTTGGTGTGATGATTAAAAGGGGGGAATGTTAAAATATACACGTTTGAAGGCTATCGTCTGAACGGAATAAGGACAATATCGTTTTCCTTTTCATCAGATAGTGGCTGCCATGCATTCTGTTTAATATCTTAAAAGATAGTTTGAAGGCCATATCTCATTTGTGCAGTGAGTGCCTGAAGGAAACGCAGACAGAGGAAGGCTTTTGCAAAGTAACGGCATGGTGGAAACGTTTAGATGCCTATGTTATTGACAATGAAGTGCTTGTAGTTACCCAGGTGCATTCTGGGAATCACAGGGATGACTTCTACCAGCAGGTTTGACCCATATCCCGTCCACACTATGCTGAGGACTTGGGGAATATCACATCAGTCCATTGCTATCCATCCATCTCAATTACAATATAATATGTCTCTGCAATGGATCATGGGTAAAACCAAGCTAACCAGCTTTGCCGTGAGCATTTCTGGGTGAATCGGTGAGTTGTAGGGCTACACATGCTGGCATGCACAGGGAACACAACACAAGTAATGTTTGCTGATGATATTTCTTCGTGCATGGGCTTAAGACCTTGTAGGTCAGAGGACAAACGCTGGAGCAGGCAGTGCACGTCTGCTGCAGATTAAACTGTGAAACCAGATGAAAAAAAGAACAAGCTTTATAAGCAAATTGTCTGGCTACACGTGGAATAACTCATCTGTACAACAACGCCGCCGACCTGTGCCTCCTCCAGATAAAATAAAATGTATCCAGTCATTGTTTCGACCCCCCCCCCCCCCAAAACCAAACACGTTGGTGAGATGTGTCCATTTTGATGCAAAATTATGACATCACAATGTCCTTCGCTCCATCCAATCGCCATAAGCGGAGCCTTCTGACTTCATAAGCACTGCATGATCACATTTAATGTGCATAAATTAAGACAATCCAAAAAAAACAAACCTACTCTGCAACTCACCGATTGCACTAAATCAACGACTGCTGCGGGTCGAGTCCTTTCACATTAAACCTTTTCTGCTCTCCTGTCTTTTGTCACCTCGCCTTCTTTTGGTTTTCCATTTTTGTGTGTGTTTTTGCAGGTGTGGGATTCTTATCTCTGAGAATCACTGTATTTCAGGGGGTGGGGTTTGGGAAAGGGAGGGTTCAGGGACATGAAAGGGAGGAAGAGATTTAGACAGCCAGGTCGCTCGGCCGGGCCCGGATGCTGCTCTTGCTGGCCCGACTGAGCCGCCGGGGGTCTGTGCTGACCGTCACTGGAGGCTGGTGCATCTCCACAGTGGTGGTGGTGACGTAGCCCTCCTCCAGCTCGCTCTTACCCCCGCTCCAGCTGCCTGCGTTGGACACGGTGCCCGGGCTGCTGCTGCTGCTGCTCGAGGCGGCAGTGGCGGTGGAGTTGTCGATGTTGGTGTTACTCGTGGTGTTGCTGGCTGGAGGAAGCAGCGCAGCGTTGACGCTCTGCTGCTGCTTGTCGGTGGAGGAAGAGGATGATGGGGAGGGGGAGGTGGCCTTCATCTCCCGAGTCTGCTGCTCGGTGGCCAGGTTGGCCCAGTTCTGCTCCGCGGCCAGCCTGTGGTTGTTGTTGTTGCTGATGTAGTAGTGGGAGGAGGGGGAGGGCTCCTCCTGCTGGAGCTCTTCCATCTTGAACTCCTCCGTAGAGGGCATGGCTGCCGGCCCCAGGGGCAGCTGGAAGGCCCCACTGCCCGCCGTCACATCCGTGTAGTTGGGGGGGTAGCTGAGGCTGGAGGGGGCAGTTCTGGAGGCCGAGGGCAAGCACTCGGGCTCGGCGATGTTGACACGGCGCAGCGACTCGTGGTCGGGGGCAAACTCGTTCGTCATCCCCTGTTTAACTTTCTTCCATCCAAGGTGATAGATCTCTAACAAATTCAGCAAAAGAGACACGCAAGCCACCACAAGCATAAATATAATAAAAATAGTCTTTTCCGTGGGCCTGGATATGAAGCAGTCCACGGTGTTGGGGCAGGGCCAACGCGCACACTTGTACAGGGGCCTCAGCTGGAAGCCATAGAGGAAATACTGGCCCAAAATGAATCCCACTTCAAACAGGGTCTTGAAAATAATGTTGAACACATAAGTACGCAGCAACGCGCCTCTGATACGGATTTTGCCGTGCTCATCCCTGATGGGCGGCTTCTCCTTCTTGCCGCCTCCTCCTCCTCCGTTTCTATAAAGGAGTTCTTTCTCCTCCTGAAACCGGTGTGCTTTGCGCGACTCCTCCTCCTTCTCTTTCCGCTTCTCCTCCATGCGGACGATGTGTAGCACATGGCCCAGGTAGATGAGGGTCGGCGTGGACACGAAGATGATCTGCAGCACCCAGAAGCGGATGTGGGAGATGGGGAAGGCCTCGTCGTAGCAGACATTCTCGCAACCGGGCTGCTGGGTGTTGCAGGTGAAGTCGGACTGCTCGTCGCCCCAGACCTCTTCGGCCGCCGCCCCCAGCACCAGGATCCTGAAGATGAAGAGGACGGTCAGCCAGACTTTGCCGATGACCGTCGAGTGCTCCTGAGCGTTCTCCAGCAGCCGCCCCAGAAAGCTCCAGTCGCCCATGCTTCACGATTTCTAGCCTATGGAGAAAGTACAGGCTGGAGGTCACAAAGAAGGGGAGGGATTGGAAACAGAGTTAAAGAGATGCAGTGAATCTACTCTCAAAGTTCATCTAAACATTAGTCATCGAGGCCTTACCCCCAAACTACACATGTGGACACACACATAGACACATGGAGGACGGTGGAGGTGTCGACTAAACTCCGACATATTTCTCTTTTTCATAAAACGCTTAGCAGAACAAGGTCTTTATAGAAAAACTGCCACGTAGGCGTCGGATGTCGATAACAAATCGAAACACCGCATTCACACACAGACGCTTTTTGGCAGCTCTTTTACTGTATAGGCCAGCTGTTTGACCGAACCCTGGTTCACGCTCCCTTTCTCTCTCTCTCTCTCTCTCTCTCCCACTGTCTCTCTCTCTGTCTCTCTGTCTGGCCTGTCTCTCTCTCTCACCTGCTCGCTCCACTGCTCAGCAGGCATGTGCTGAGATCAACATTATAATGTTCGAAAACAGCATTTAGCGGCGATGGGGCTCTGGTGTGGCACATGCACACAGACACACACAGACACACACATACACACACACACACACACACACACACACACACACACACACACACACACACACACACACACACACACACACACACAGAGAAACAAATACCTGAACACACACACACACACACACACACACACACACACACACACACACACACACACACACACACACACACACACATACTGCCCTCCCTTCCTCTCTCTGCCTGTCAACTGTAACACTAAAGCCACAGGGATCAAATAGAAATGCTTTACTGTAATTATGAAATATAATGATCCAACAACACCGTATGACAGATTCTGAAGAAATAAGCAGTTTTCACGTTTTTAAAAACAGCTAAAGTGGAAATTGTAATTTAAAAGATTTGCTATGTTAACACCAATTAATGTTCTAATATGTTTTGGGGTTAAGTCAATTATTCAGTCTTTAAAGACTCAAATCAAAATGCAAGTTAATGTCTTTAATTTGTTAAACAGTCCCAAATAAGTTCATAAAAAAGAGAAAATAAGCATTTAAAGCTGTTTTGCCAGATTAATAAATATTAATATAAGTATAAATTAAACAATTATTATCTGATAATTAACACATTTTTTTTGCACTACATTTGGAATACAGTGTTATAGATTTTAAGTAAACTAAGTTAGTACTTTTCAAACAACCTTTTCAGCTTTTTGGGTAAACCACATTAATATTTGTGGGTATTTTCTGTCCACTTATGGAATATAAATTTGATTAATCTGCTATGAGAAAGGCAGGGCTATCCTGTTGCTATCATTTAAACACAGAACAAATAATATTCATACAACAAATTCAACACACAGAGGAGAAACTTACTAAAATATTCTTGTATTAAAGGTAGTAAATCCATCGACTAGGGTTCACAATATGTATGACACCTGGAAGAGAAAGAACAGTTGGACAGTAATCAATTTACTTTCTTTAGGACTGTGGATGAAGTTTAGATCAAAACGAGTGAATAAAACTAAAGAATACATGAAGAAGTTATTTTTATCAATCATTTATAGAAAATCTATCAAGATTACATTAATAAAACTACTAGATGTTTTGATTGAAGTTCAAAATGGTATGGAACAGTTTTTCTTTTCAATACTTGCTAAAAATATGACTCATTAGTTGTATAATAAGTGGTTTATGTATAGGGAACACTTAAACCCAGATAGCCAAGTACCATTTGCTGATGACTCAATTATTGGTGTCAAACTTTGACTGATTTTCTCCCAGTTTCACAGGTATTTGAGGCATTTCTGCCGGCTGGTGGTGAAAGTTAACAGACAGAGCCAGGTTCAAATACAAAGCCATACCTGCAGCAGGCTGACAATACAGACTGTGCCAGAGAGCCCAGACTCTCTTTAAGCTTTGTCAGGCTTTTGTGCCCCTTCTTCTTGTTGAGTAAAACTGAAGCAACACTTAATTAACATTTAATTGATCTTACTTTAAGCCAGGATATTGTTCACAGCAGTTTCTATCCGTCATACCTTTAGACCGGAGATGTCATACTTAAATAGGGAAAGCAAATCCATCTGCCATCTTTGGTGCCATCATGTGCGTTGAACAGCGTGTAGACCTGCAGCGACCCTCCCAACCTGTCGCTTCTCTCTCAACTCTTTTAAAAACAAAAAATGATAAACCCTGCCTCTCACACTCTCTCGTGCACAAACGTCTCCGGTCTTGCTGTCTTTGTCCCGGGCCCGGTCACTTGCGCAAAAGAAAAAGTTGTCCTTTTGTTGTTGTTAGTTTTTGGAGGCGGCTTGGAGTCGGAGATGGGGCTCGGTCAAACGGAGCTGCCTCCCGTTTCCAGCCATGTCTGGACTGTCACATTGTGTGACCATGCATGAGTGAATCCACAGAGTCATCAGCCTGTCCGGTGACACACCACGCCCCTGACAACCTCCCCAAAAACCTGCCCGAAAAGTGCGCAAAAACATGCCGGAAATGAGCCCCAAAAACGTTCGCGCAACTTTTTACAGAACTTTGATGTAGTATACACACTTAGAAAAACTACCAAACGTTTAACAAAACCACATAGAAATCCATTAAAGCTGCATTTAAAGTAGGAAAATGCTATTAGATTACTTATTAAAGGAGGAAAGGCATTATAAAACAGTCATAAAGTCACGATTAATCGATTAAATCCTATTGAATCGACCAACTTTATAAACAGACGTTACTTTGAGAGGTTCATGAAAACCTGATATCTGCTGATGGAAGGAGCAAAGTGTGTGGATATGCAGTATTCTCTGATTTAACTGATGGATATGAGGCAATTTGAAACACACTGACAGACATAGGCCTACCGTACATCTTTTTTAGTGATTTATGAAAAAAAGTCTCACAGAGCAAAAAGACTTTGATTATCAAAGTCTGTGATAAAAAAACATCCCAGTACAAGACAGAATTACAAACACTCTTTTTATTTTGTGCTCAGAAAACTGTCTGTTCATTAGTACGTTTGCTTGCTGTTAAATCAGAATATTAAAGAGTGGGAAAACATCTGGATAGAAAAATGTTAAAATCTCAAAACTGCAAAAATCAGGTTCATCCCTTAAAAACTCCTCATTGCCATCACAGTACATGTTGCATCAAAATGTCATTTGGCTGTTACAGAAAGCAAGGGGTTAAAGGTCAATGTAGAGCAGACACACACAAAAATGTATTTGAAGTCACACGGTCTTGTTTCTGTCAATCTACATACAGAATACTTTGTCTGAAATCATGCATGACTCAGCATTTTTCTAGATTTTCAATTTCTCTTCATTCTGTAACTCCACAGAACTGCATCAGTCATAACATGTCAATAAATAGGATTGAAATTGTCTCCCACATCTCTTTTCCAAACTTTGTCCACACAACACAGATGTGACTAATCCAAATCAGCTATTCCTGGATGTGGAGGGAGGACAAAGACATTTTCACTTTGAGATCGGCCGAAGTTCGTCACGTTAAGAGGCCGAGCGGTGATTAGTGCTGGGGCTAAAATAAGGCACATGCTGAAAGCTGATACAGCCAGCTGGGATCAGTACACACTGCGGCAACAACACAAATCCAAAATACAACAGGAGGATCTAAACGTCTGGACTGAGTTTTAAAACAAGTTTGATTATTAGCTTCAACACTAACGTGAATATTGGGGTTAGGAATCAGCCGATGATAACAGACATTAGTTAGTTGTGATCCCAAATGATGATCCTAGTTTTGAAATATAAACTTGGAGGATGAAAGCAACTTCAGAGGGCCAAAATAAATGTTAAAAATGCAAAATTATTGAGTGAAATGTCTTTAAATCTCTGAATCTTTACAAACATTAAGCATCTTGAGATTCAAAATAAGATTCAGAATGTTTTAACACCTTTTAGTATTTCTAAATCTATGATTTTGAGTCTTGGGACATCTGTTTTTTGCCTCTTCTTTCAAGACTTCAATATCCAGATTTGCATTAATTATGCAATATGGTGACTGAAGAATATAAGCATCTCAAAGAGTCCAAACTTAAATATTTTAATATATTTTATCACATGGCGTGCATTTGTGAAAATAAGCAACACATTGTCAGTGTGTTTAGGTCGTTTCACTCATGTAAAAGACACACTTCAAACACTTTCAGTTCAAGTAAAAGACAAAAGACATTCTGATTGATTGACTACTGTGGTGTAGTGTATCATAATCTCAACCTGTGCAACACACTCATCTGTAATTATAAACACAAAAACTCTAAAAAGTTATTGAACTAGGATTTATCAAACTTCAAGCTACAGTCACTTGATTCAAAACAAACAAGCTTTCATCAATAGCTGTAAAACATATGTCAAATAAAAAGGTCAGCTCTTGTAAACTAAACACTAGGAACGTAAATCCGAAAGGCACTTTTCATTCACTTTTCATGACTTCATTTGTACTCCTTTTTCTTGTTCAACACCACATAAATCCTCCAGGCTTTAAGGGACGGTGCTTGTGCTCTCAGGGGTTCCTCTCAGAACCACTAGATGTCAGTGTCGACTCAATCTCCCCGCTTCAAAACATTAAAGCAACTTCAAACTGTTATCAATAAATACAAAATCTTCAATAAAACTCAACCATCCGCTGCGTGAACAGTAAGGTGACACTAATGTGGATGATCCACATATCCAAAGATATATCTTTTATGAAAATACTACCTGAATCACGCTCTTTAAAAAGGAACACTTCACCCACAAAATGATCATTTGTATATCCATTAAGCACCCTGTGTAACCTTGAGATCTTGAAGAAATCTTGGATGCTTTCACAGTCAACAAACAATCAAAACGCTGGAAAAATCTGGATGAATGGAAGTAAGTTGGGGCTGCATTAAAAAAAACAGCAAACAGCACCGGGGGCATCTCAAACCTTCACTCAAAAACTCTCATGCAAGTCCTGAAATATAATCTAAGTCTCACTTATACAGTCGTATGCTCACAACCTCTCAAAAACATGCATTTTTGGTTTAACATTACTATTTAAAACACTGTTGCATAGATTGTCTCGCTTGCGTAAGCTCGCTTCTTGCATTTTCAAATCTGAAGTACCATTTGATCAGAAATGCATGTGTTTTGGACATAATACACATACAAATGGATAAATGAGACTGAGTTAATAGCGCACGGGTTGTATCAGAGTTTATAAATGGATGTTTGAGATGGATTGCCGTTTTTACACCCCCATTTATTTCCATTGATGCACATTCATGTCAGGAAACACAGGGGGATTAGCTGAAATACAGACGATAATTTAGTTCTTTAAGTAACACTCACTGGTATCCTATCGGATTTACAATGACGCTGTTATATGATCCATTCGTTTAGATCTTTTTTCATCAGGGAAGACTGCCTTTAGTGGCACATTTGAGTCAATATGTAGGAAATATGCACATGATACAGTGACTTCCCTACACATGGGGGTTAAAGGTCGGCTACATACGCTGCTGTCTACCTAAATAATCTCTGTTCTGGTATTTCCCGTCCTCAAATCTGCTTCACGAGCTGTTTCACCTTCTGGACGCTCACATTTGGATCCAAACTACCAAACTGTGGACACAGGCTGTGATCATTGCAGATGTTTGGATTTACAGTTCATGCTTCTCTTCTCCTCTGGTACCACCATCGTCCCTCAACACATCTTGTTACTGGTGGAATCTGTGCTGGAGGACAACAGCATCTCGTTCTTCTTGTTCTGCACATTGGCATTATCCCGTATCATGTTGTCCGTGTACGCCAGGTTCCTCTTTTTGGACCTGGTGGAGCACCTCATCAGTGCCTTGGCGATGAGGTAGCCCAGCTCGGCCACGTTCAGCACCATGCAGATGGCGGAAGAGGACACCATGAAGATGGTGAAGACGGTCTTCTCCGTGGGCCTGGAGATGAAGCAGTCCACCTTGTTGGGACACGGCCACTGCTCGCACTTCACCAGCCGGGGCATCTCGAAGCCGTCGTAGACGAAGTACAGGGCGTACATGAAGCCGCCCTCGAAGATGAGGCGGAAGAACAAGCTGCAGGTGTAGGTCCACCACAGAGGGCCTGTGATCGGCAGGCGCCTCCTCTTCAGAGTCTCCAGGTCGTTATCCGTCATCCGATCGGTGCCATTGGAGGCCAGCATGGTCCTCTTGTCCCCACGTTTCCTGTAGGCCACGTGCATGGCCACCAGCAGTGCGGGAGTGGACACAAAGATGAGCTGCAGGCACCACAGGCGGATGTGTGACACGGGGAAGAAGTGGTCGTAGCAGACATTTTTGCAGCCCGGCTGCTGCGTGTTGCAGGTGAAGTCCGACTGCTCGTCCCCCCAGACGCTCTCAGCAGCCAGAACCAGGATCGTGATGCGGAAGATGAAGAGGACAGAGAGCCAAATCTTTCCCAGACTGGTGGAGTGTTTGTTGACGCCGCCCAGCTGGGCGTAGAGTGCCCCCCAACTCATTGTGGCGGAGAGGACTCGGGATGATCAGACAACCTGTAGGAGGAAGGAAACCAGCAGGTTAGCAGTGGAAAAACACAACATTCAGAGTGCTGATGAAGAAGCAGCTACCTTCATCACAGAACTGTTGTACTTTTAGGTAAAGAGTTGCAACTGTTGATCTATTCTTGTTCTGGCAAATAGAACAAAAACCTTTATTCAAATAGCTATTTCATAGTGAAATTTAAAATGATAGACACAATATAACCTTTGGCTGTGTTTGACATATTGGTCTTTATCTCAGCTTTGTTTGACCATGTATAAACAGTGACTGTGGTTCTGAAATCCCACTAAACTCCATCTGAGCAAGAACAAGAACTATAACTACAGTTTATTGTTTACCACCAAGGAGCACTTTTTTGAACTTCCGAGCACTCAAGTCCTTTTCTATTTTTTGGATAAACAATACATGCCATAGATCAAGAAGGGGAATTACAATCACTTTCCAGGACACTGAGGTCCAGTTGTAAAAATAAAAAAAAGGGGCAGAGCAACCACATTTATAGAGTCTAATGGATCAGGATCTTCTGTGGGCGTTTTAGTATTTTCTGAGTGCCATATAATTCTACAGACATCGTTGAAAAGTTGTCATATTTGTCATTTTATGGAGCTATTTGCCCCCATGTCAGAGTATCAGTACGTTCCCTGTGGTTCTCCAATAGCCATATTTTTTCCTATTTACTCTATATGATTGAATAACTGATGTAATGGACACTAAGTACTTATCACTCATTAGTTACTGGACACCAAAAATACAGTTTTTGTTATCACATTAAAGGATCTACAGGGTCAGTAACCACTGCTAAATGTACTTTATTGTTATTTGTATCTATTGACAGATCAGAAAATGTCATCTGCTTTCAAAAGGCACATTACTCTTCTCCAGTACACTGAATGTAAACAATGGGATTGAGTTATGTGGATGTATGGAAGCAGTAAGACATCCTAAAGTGCAAATAAACTTTTTCCCTTTGCTGGAAAAACAAGCCCAGAATTTCGTTTAAGCTTTTCTCTTGCTTTCCTTAAAAGCAAAATACCTTAAATATCTTCAAAGACTCGAAGATTTGATTATTAAAAGAAAACGTTGGATTTCTTTGTGATACGTTTAATGATAGTTTGCCTTTAATTAGGGCTGATATACAATGTTTAGAGAGTGTTTTGATTACTTGACATTTGCTTTCTTTTTCCAAACCAGACAACAATGATGCTACATAGGATTAAAGAATTATATAACGATGATTTTATCCAACATTATAAGTTGTTGAGGTTGATAGCAGATCTATATAAACGCGAAATGATGAGTCAACGAGTTCACACATCTGAACATGATAGCAGGAGGAACTCACCTGTCTTTGTGGAGATTATCCACCCAAAAAATCACTCAATGACTTTCCATTGAGACAAAAACAAATTAATCCTTATGATTTGGATGAAGTGTCCCCCGCGCTCCACCGGAGTTCCGCTCGCGCGTCTTACAGCTGAGTTTGAGACGCACCTGAGTCTCGAGAGGGTTTTCATTCTGAGACAGGGGGGAGGGGCCTCTGAGGGAGGGCCCACACACACTCATTTCTAACTTCCGCCTTCTGCGACGTGCATGGTGAACGAGAGTTACAATTAGCAGATGTGAATATTCATCAGGAAAT
Organism: Eleginops maclovinus; assembly: GCF_036324505.1. Lineage (NCBI taxonomy): Eukaryota > Metazoa > Chordata > Actinopteri > Perciformes > Eleginopidae > Eleginops > Eleginops maclovinus. Next base: position 4,513,330 of record NC_086355.1, read on the forward strand.
AGAGTCATCTGATTGGGTTGAATCTAATTGGTGGAGCCGATGAGCTGCAGTGGAGTTATTGTGGTGGAAGAGGCACTTAAGTAACAGCAGTGGTACAGGGTTTATTTAAAGGTAAAGACATAAAACTGATGCAGAAAAGCCCATTTCGAAATATATTATACTGTTGTATCATAATTACAACCTAAACCCTCAGATTTATATAAACTCATGTAGTTTACAACCTATATTGTATTTATATTGTAATCATGTTGATATATTTCATTTTTTAAAAACCCAATATTTAGTTTATTTACACATTAATATAAACATTTGATCCAACTTGTGATTTATAAAAAGCTTAAATTAAACCACCTATATATTGCACATAACCTTTTAACATATTTTAACTTTTGGTACCTTTTAAAGTAAGTACAATATACTCATATGTTTAGGCTTGTATTCTGAATTGAACCTATAAACATTTTTAAAGAAAATGTAAATCAACTTTTTACAAACACAATACTCAGGTTATGTACGCATGGACCCATATATACACAGAATAACCTACTAACTTATTCTATTCAACCTCTTTGAGCTCTACTGTTGTATTGAATATAGTCTTTAAACGTGTTTCTAGTTTTCAGATTCAACCTTTTTCTAACACAATTTCAAATATATGTATACTTTCATCTGTACACCACCTATGGGACTATCCCTTATTAAATATAATGTATAAAATGTTCATTTATTATATGTTTTCTAACATTTGACAGATGTAGTCCGCACAGTAAGATCATGTGATGGTCACTCTTTGAAAGGAAATCTGCAACATGAGCAGAGCAGAGAAGTCACAGTGAGGGTAACTCGTGACGCGTTTCCATTCGCTGTTTCCTGGGATTCAGCAGCTTACCAGTCACTGTTAATGAAGCGCACATCATCCATTGGTTTTGCTGGAGGAAACAGAGACCACTGCAGGACATGATTTCACAGTTTTATTTTTCTTTATGAAAAGGATCAAAGATGTTGTGTTAAGTCCCTATAAAACAATAAGGTAAAGTAATGTACTTCATTGTTTTTATCAGACAGATTTTCACAGATGATCATTATTCGGTGAGAGGATTCAAAATCTAGTCCAGAATAACCACACCACAACAAAAAGATTGAGTGTACTGTAGACTTGTTAAAGACCTGAGCCCTGCTTCCCTAATCAGTTGATTTCTTATTAAAATACTGTTCCATAATTTCCCATAAAAGGCACATGTATTCATTATCGCTGAACAAATACCAGACTGTGTTTTCCATCCTTTCCAAGAACTCATTTTGTGAGATGTCTGTCAGCGTGATTCTTATCTTTCTACCAAATTTCCACCACCAAAATCAAATGTTTTCAGGTTTTTGTGGCCCTTCATCTCAGTGCTCCTTCTTCAGCTTGGCCAGAGCCATGAGCAGCTGGTCCCTTCGCTCTATCCGGGCCGACAGATGCTGCGGGTCGTTGGGAATCAGCTCACACATCTCCTGTAGACAAGAGGGAAAAACATGTGAGAAAAAAGCCAATTGTAGAACACTTTCAGGTTGGGCTGCTTAAAAAACAATCGTCCTTATTGATTAATCTGCGGATAGTTGGTTTAGTCTATGAAATGAAAGAGGCCACAGACCCAACGTGACATCCTAACATTTCTTGTTTTGACAGCACTCCACTTCCATGTTTTGGTTGAGATGGTTTTCCCACTTTATGCGAACTGCACCCAAGGACACATGTACCATGAGCAACACCAGCTTTTCAAGTGGACACGGACCATTAGACCGTGCCCTGGTACGACCCAGTGTTTACATTCATCAAATGAACTGGACTTTAGGCTCAAGTGTTCTTGGCCTGTGTAAACCTCCTCACACTTGGTGCAGAATGCTGCAGCGTGTCTTATAAGGAACACACATTCCCCCCCGTACTGGCCTTCCTACACTGCAGTAGCTTCCTGTAGGTTTAAGGTTTGATTCTTAGACTTGATTTTTTTTGCCTACAAATCATCAAATAAGCCAGATCCAACCTCTATCTGGGCTTTTACAATCACACTCCCAATCTAGGTCACTCATGTCAGCTGTGCAGTGTCTCAAGATCCACACAGCTAGCATGCCTGTCTTGACAGCAGTGCATGGAGAGAATTAGTGATAAACCCTTAAAATGGAATTGTTATTCCAAAAAATGAAATATGACATTTTGAATGGATGTGCAATGTTTTAGCTGGAGGCCGGTGAGCAAAAACACAAACAAATCAGAACAGTTTATAAATGTTATTTCACTCTCTTCCCATGATCCGTTGAGGTTTTTACAAGTTTGGAGTTGAGGTTACAGGCAACATTGCAAGTGGTTGGACATCAGAGAGACTGTTGCAGCAGCGGTTTCAGAAATGTTCCGGATGATTTCATACTTTATTTTCCAGGGTTGCTGTTTGAGTTTGTTGTGGGTCCGACCTGACTACAGCTGCTTACAAACTTAAGTGCCTTTCAAACCAAAAAAGGGGTTTAAATCTTTAATACTCAAGTGCTTGGTTTTCAGAGCAGTAGACCTTTAAAACTTAATAAGGTCAAACTAAATGTTGGGGGTCACAGTAGAAAAGTTGCTCCAAGGTGTGAATCAGAAAAATTACAACTTTGTTCAACATGTAAGACATTATTTAAAGTGAAAGCCTTTTATAAGAGCATGACTTTCTGTACAAAAGGTTTCTCAGCGAGGCATAAAGCAGCAGAAAACCAGATTGAGCGTGTCTGCTCTAAACTATGTGACCTGAAACTATTTATTGCACCGGGTCAGGGTTCCCTCACTTAGTGACCTTCTGTGGCTAACGTTTTAACAGCCTGTGATAGCATGTGACTAAGTAACGCTGCTTAGGAGAGAGCAATTTGGCGCCGGGGTGAGAAGAAACTCTTGACTTTCAGTCATGCAGAACTAAAGACACTATCAGCGAAACATTCTGTTCATTCAATGAAACAGGAGGGAGAAATCAGGCAGAAATATCTGTTCTGATTGTTAGGTTTCAGTTCATGAAATCTAGGGTGTTTCAGTGAAAGCGGTATCTCTTCTTCTGCCATACTTACGCTAACGATGCTCTTGGCTGAATCACCGCTGGAGAAGTCTGGTACCGGCCCAAAGGAGTTCAGGACCCTCGTTATTCCCACTCCATACCGCTTCATGTAGTCCTCCAAACCTGAGGGAGGACAGCTGATCAGGAGGGGAGAACATGGGCAACATTGCACACATCTTACAACCTTTGGTTCACATTTACATCATGACATATGCTTTAAAGCACCAAAGCGGATTAATAAAGTGAAAACGTGACTCAGATGTGGCAGAAAAAAGTTGATTAGGGGCAGACAGAGATGTACCTTTGATTTAAATTGAAACAAGCTTCAAACCCGTAGTGACTGAAGGTTGAAGGCTCTACTTTATGTATGAGGCGTGAGTGTTTCTCCAATACTTAGATGGAAAGTGCGACACACTTAAACCTGTGTTTTGACCGCTAAACTAAATGACATTATCCTGTGATGAAACATCAATTTGTAATAACAGAATGGCTCAACATGCACTTAAATGTCTCTTAATGCTGACATAAACTATCTATAGATATCATCACATCGTCTCTTTTGCTCTTTTCAAGATTATGCGTCCGGCCGAGTTAGACTCAGACCTGAAGATTCACTTTCAACTATTTGACACCTGAGGCTTCACAATGCCTTTTTGGCATACCTGCGAAAAATTGCTATGTATGCCTCTGCAGAACTCAACGTTTCTAACAACGGTATTTGCATTTGTTATGTCTCAAAGCTGTGGGTAAATATTTCCTGTGTTATATCATGTTAAAATCAGCCTTTACCTCTTGAATGCGTTGACCCCCCAGTGAACCACTTAGACTAAAACTACACAATCGCTCTGAAATGTGAACTCCTGCAGGGATCACATGTTGAACAGCTTCTGCTTTGAGGCTTGTTTTGCCTTTGTTTAACTTTCAGTGTGATCATTGGAAGTTAATCCCTTATTACTCCTATTGATTAATCTCTAATGATTTATTTGTGATGTAGGAAACAGGCTCTGTCTGATGAATGATTTATGTGCCTGACTAGTAAACTGTTAAAGATTAATACATGACTGACACGGGGGGAAAACCCTTAAACTCCTGCTTTTGTGTTCACTCTGGAAATGAATTACAATTCAGGTAAAATATTTTATATAGCATTAAGTCAATTAACAGAACTATGTCAGGATTCCTGCTCCTTAAAGTCCTCTGACCTTTATAACTAGAAATGTAAGTTTATTCCCTGCCATATAATTAAAATCGTACTTCAGTAATCACCAAATTGACCTTTAATGTTTCTAAAATATACAACAGTTCCTATAAACACCACTGTTTGCTCTACTGCCGGTTTACGAAGCTGCTTTTCCTCAAATATCATTTAAAGAACATGCATTTCAGCTGATAATGCATCCTTGTTTTTATCTAAATGAGGGATTATAACAACCTACTGGCTGAAATGAGCTAGCACCTTCAACATGCGTAGATGCAGTTCAGGGATGCAGACAGCTAATGATCGATTAGCACATATATTAAAGACGGCCAGCAGTATAGTTTAACAGTCCTGTGATAATAAATGCTCCAGTGGGAACTATTTTAGAAGCAATGAAAAACCATCTATAAAAAAATAAGTACGTGCCAAGAGTTCTTCACACCAGCGCTTTAATTAAGGTCAGAAAGTGTCCACTGAAATAGTTCTCATATTAAGTTTCATACGAAATACTTAAAAAGTGCAGCACTCTTTTACTGTAGTTTCAGAAAATGAACGTGTATTATTATATACATATTGTTTAGAAATATGTGACAACAATGTAGCTCCAAAATTCCCCATTTGGTAAATCCCTTCTCTACCTCGTGTGTTTCATCCCGAAGCTGAACTATGAATGTTTACATGAATCCTAGTGGGACTCACTATATATGACAGAGCAGTGTGATAAGTGCCATCTACCTTCAACCAAACACAGACTTTGTGTGGGAGGGAGATACCGGGGCTATTTTTTCTTGACATGCAATTCATCTTTCCTTCCTTTGCTGCCGTTGTTGGACTTTCTTCAAAATCAAGTTTTAAAAGCCTAAAACAAAAGCCCCTGATTCACACTTTACTTTTGTCTCGTACAACACTGTTCATGTGTTTGGTAAAGACAAACATACACAACAAACTGAGCTAAACTGGAGATGGAGAGAAAAGACATGGTCAAGCATTCAGAAGTTGAATTTAGTAAAACTACTGAAAGATTAGCGTCAAAATAAACTTAAAGAGCGAAAGGTCTGATGCTGCAGGTCGGTGGGGTTAATCAAAAACACTCTATATACTGATGGCTTGTGGATTCCTCCCATACTGATTAATAACATTTCATCCTAATGAATTATATTACATCCTCATAAATGTGTTTATTACAATTTGCTTTATTAATCTGGCTCTGCGAAAGTATCCCAAAAACTGAAATGATTAAATAAATGAAGTGGAAAGGAATGTTTGATTTATTTCTGAGATGTAGCGGTGAAGTAAAGTGCATTATTTTGTTTATTTTTGTTCATAATTTACTTTTAAAGCGTCTTTGAGTACCAGGAAAAGCACTATATGTACTGTATACTGTACCATGTAGTATTAGTATTATTATTATTAAGCACATAAAATGGACTTAGTTACTTTACTCTTAAAATTGTAAAAACGCAGGGAGTGTATCGACGTTTTTCTCAGATTTTTTACGCCTTTTTGCCATAAAATTAAATCACCATTGTAGCTTTTGTGAATCCAAGCTGACAACATAAAAGAAGAAGACTTTTCAGAGCCTCCTTCAAGACTACAGGAGGTCTTCAGTGGATTATAATGCTCTTCTGTGCAGGTACATGGTTTTACAAAAGCAGAGTCATTCAGAGCAGAGACAGAAAGCCTGAGTGCTCCAGTATCTGATTGGAAAGATTTAGGGATGGGAAGTAACAACAGGAGCAGTTCTTTGCAATCTTTTGAGAACATGATCATACGTTTGTTTCCTGGGCAGAAAGCGCCAGCACTGTAACTACAGGTGGAGTTGGCACCTGGTTTGAAGGCCCCGATGTGGGCTCTGTGAGTTTTAGATTACTGGTGTGAGGGAGCGCATTCATGGCCACCCATCAAAAGACTCCTTTGTTCGGTCAAAGCGTCCTTTTTTTCTGTGTGTGTGTACACCGTCAGGGTTTCTCTGTGGGTTTCACACTCCCCTTTGATATTCTCCATCTCAGTGAGGGTTCACTCTCGCTCTCTGACACACACTATGGTACAGCACATGTATGTAGTGCGGAGATTTGTGAGCCATGTCCCTGTTGACTCTCGCATTTTCCCTGTAACTAAGGGCCTGGTTTTCTGAGTGAGAGCTATGGTGGATAAATGTCATGAGAAAACTAACAGGTACTTTTTTTCCTATTAATAATCAGTCACATGATTTGTAGGTTTGCCTTAGCGCTGTAGTAGATCTGTGTTTGCGTTGTATAAACTACATCTAACCCTTTTCCCAGTCATTTTAAGTGTGTTTCCTCTCATTGTTTTCGTATTACATGCCTATGAGAAAGACCAAGTGTCGCAATAGACACGTTTTTTGCTTTCTGATGCCATGATGAAGTACATTTTGATTGAACACTGTAATGGATAAAGCCGTGTTTTGATTGGTCGCCACCATATACAACCTTTAAAGAAAATTAATTGATTTAGGTTGCAAAGGAAGGACCATTGCATAAACAACAACAGGAAGAAGATAGAGCTTGGTAATATTCTCTAGCGATCCCACAAACAGCATTTACATTTTTAAAAAAAAAGTTATTTATGGGGGCCTTTTGCCTTTAATCAGATAGGAGAGTGACAGGAAAGTGGGAGAGAGAGTCGGGGTGGGATCCGCAAAGGACCACGGGTCGGGAATTGAACACGGGTCGCCGGCGTACGGTGCAGGTGCACGGCCGGGGCCAGCATTTGCATTTTTAAACCCAAAAATAGGAACATGTGATAGGATCTACCACTTGGTTTGACCACATAACAATCATTTCTTTAAGCTCTAGCTTGTAAAATAAGAAACCCCGAATACCACAGATCAAACACTTGCATCAAAACAAAAATGTGCACCTTTCCCCTCTTCTTTCTCTCTAATTACCTTTCTGTCACTTACATTTTTGCTCTTAGCAAAAGCAATAAAGCCCAGAGAGGGAACTTTACCTGCAGGTGCATTGAGGTGCATTGTTTCCATGGGACCTATAAAGGCGTAGCGCATTCCCAGCCCCTCTGACATCAACAGGTCGATGTCCTTCACAGAGATAACGCCATCCTGGGAAAAAAGAACACATGAACTATTCCTTTATTCTCACTTTGAAACATACTTTCTTTCTCTTTCAGTACAGTGTGAACCCGGCAACCCTGAGCCATCCAGCAGGTGCTTCCCACTAATTTCCCTGTGTATTTTGTTGAAGTTTTTAATGATTTGTTTTAGATTTAAATGTATTTTAGCCGGGGGGATATTTCAGAATCAGAACCGGAACTCCTTAGTCCCACAGCGAGGAAATTTACAGCGCTACAGCATAAAAAGTGTGAGTAGCCATACATTTTAAACTAAAGTACAAAAGAAAATCGAATGTATGCTACAAAAATAAGTATCAGCATGATAAAAAGTAAGTTACATATCAAATAAATGAAGTAGCATCAAGTGAGAACATCAAAAGTGTGTAGGAAGGAGATTTTGCACATGAGTAATAAAAAACGAGAAAGTGTATTTTGCACATGACAGTGATTCAACAATGGAGTAGCAGCCAGTAGTGACAGTAATAAATTGCAGAGCAGTGTATATTGCACAACAGTGTCGTATTAGTCTGTATTGG